>NC_059339.1:27288112-27372621 GCF_018350155.1 Leopardus geoffroyi | reverse complement strand
ATAAAAGGGGGTGGAGTCTTGCAAGCCCAGCATCAGGCCTGGCCCCCAAGAGGCTCAGCAGTCGTTTGCTAAAGGCTGTGAGTCTCCAAGGAGCACAGCCAATATGTCGGGAAGGACCGGATGACCAGGACCGCCGAGAAGAGCTGGCGGGATCTCTGGTGAGTCTCCAGAAGCCATGTTGTCAGATCTGATTGCTTCCCAGCTCCAGTAGTTTCATAGGAAGACCTAGAAGCTGGGACATGACGCAAATCACATGGATCCAGAAAACGCAGAATGATGGCTTCAGGAAATTTTCAGGACAGCCTACAACCTGAACACTAATCAGATGTCTTCTGAGCATTTAGAAAATGAAGGACATCGTGTATGTTTGCCGTGTGTAAGCACATCCTTTGTGCACATGCTTCACATCCTTTGCGGACAGAGCCAACCTAGGACATGTGATGCCTCCAGCAACTGTGGTGGCACCAACCATCAGGACACAGGGGACAGGTGACCACACAGTTACTCCCCAGCCCTGCAAGCAATTAAATGTTAGATGTGATTTAAAAATTTTTTGTTTAAGTTTATTTACTTTGAGAGAGCGAGCAATCAGCGGAGGGGCAGAGAGAGAGGGAGAGAGAGAATCACAAGCAGGCTCCTCACTGTCAGCATGGAGCCCAATGCAGGACTCAAACTTACAAACTGTGAGATCATGATGTGGGCCGAAACCAAGAGTCGTCGATGCTTAACCCACTGAGCCACCCAGGTGTCCCGTGTTAGAGGTGATTTTAAGAAGCTGTTACCATGGAAGTAGGCTTCCAAGGCTATGTCCTGGGTCCCAACTGCTCAAACAAAATCCACAATTGGAGAACCATACACTTAAAAACGGGTAAGATGCGGGGCACCTGGGTGGCTCAGTCAGTTAAGTGTCCGACTCTCGGTTTCAGCTCAGGTCATGGTCTCCAGGTTTGAATTCAAGCCCTACATTGGGCTCTGATCTGACAGCATGGAGCCTGTTTGGGATTCTCTCTCTCTCTTTCCCTCTCTCTCTGCCCCTCCCCTGCTTGCTCTCTCTCTCTCTCTCTCTCTCTCTCTCTCTCTCTCAAAAGTAAACAAAAAAAAATTTTTTTAATGGGTAAGATGGTAAATTTTATGTTACATGTATTTTATCACACACACACACAAATTTGAGGGAAAAAAAACCCATAACTGGAGAGAAGAGCACTGTGCACTGTGACAGACGCTGGATCCATGGGTCACCCTTAGGCAAGGGACAATGGGGAGATTTTAGGTGGAAAACCTGCAATTCTGGATGAGAAATAGACAAGAATAGGATGAGCGACTCTGGTGTGACCACAGTTGTAAAAAATGCCCGGGACACCTGAGTGGCTCAGTCGGTTAAGTGTCTAAGTGGAGCTCAGGTCATGAACTCGCGGTCCGTGAGTTCAAGCCCCGCATCGGGCTCTGTGCTGACAGCTCAGAGCCTGGAGCCTGCTTCAGATTCTGTGTCTCCTTGTCTCTCTGCCCCTCCCCCACTCGCACTCTGTCTTTCTCTCTCTCTCAAAAATAAATAAAACGTTAAAAAAATTTTTTTTAATGCCCAGAGATCATAAGTGACCCTGAGGTCAGCATAAGCTGGTGTTTTCGTGTTTGCCCACAAAAATGGAAGCTGACTTGGGACACATTAATAGAGTCTGTGCATGCAAGAGAGGAAGGGCTCTATTAGAGCTCACCTGAGTCTTATCCCCAGTTCTGACAAACTGGAAGGTGCCCAGAGGTGGGACCAGGAAGGGAAGGGGCCTGGATATCTCACAGGGGGCTACAGTGGAAGACTCCAGAAGACTGCTTGGAGGACCAGAGACTGGGCGGCCTTGAACATGTGACTCTACCTTACTGAGATTCTCATCTTAAATGGGATCATAGTAATTCCTTTTTAAAAATTTTTTGTAAATGTTTATTTATTTTTGAGAGAGAGAGAGAGAGAGAGAGACATACACACGCAGAGTGTGAACGGGGGAGAGGCAGAGAGGGAGACACAGGATCTGAAGCAGGCGCCAGGCTCTGAGCTGTCAGCACAGAGCCTGACGTGGGGCTCGGACTCACAAACTGTGAGATCATAACCTGAGCCGAAGTAGGACGCTTAACGGACTGAGCCACCCAGGTGCTCCTGGATCATTAGTGATTCCTACCAGGCAAGGTATTTGTGAAGACTAAATGGAATGATTCACTAAAAGGTTTTCGCTCAGTGCCTGGGATACAGTAGCATATATATACTAAGCCCTCAGTTACCTGGGAAGGCGAGAGGAGGACATGGCTGGTGACCCAGGTCTGGCAGAGGAACTGGGAACCCGCTGGGAAGCTCCTGAGCAACCTTACCTCTGGACATCTGTCCTGAACTTGTTCTGGCGTCACAAGAAAATTGGTCACCAAGAAGAACACATTCTCTCCCTAGAAAGCAAGTGTCAGAGTCAGTCTCTGCTTCCCTCTCCAAAAGAGAGAGGCCAGAAGCTGGCAGCTTGGCTTGTGGGGAAAGGGGTCCTGGCCCCATCAAGTCATCAACTCTGCCCCAGGAGAGCGCCTCCAGTGAGGCAAGTTGAAATAGAGAAGAGAGGCCAGCTGGGTTTCTGGCCTTTTCTAAGCCCACAGCTGCCTCTTTGAGACAAGTGTATCTTCCATGTTTGTATTCATTCCTTCGACCAGAATTTTCCAATTGCCTCCTGCTTCCAGGCACTGAAGATCCGGAGCTGAGTTGGACCAGGAGCCTGCCCAGGCTAGTCGGGAGGCGGGCCCCTCGTTGCGCACATGGTCAGGGGCCAGTGGAGCAGGCGGTGAACTCTGCCTGGGCAAACGGTGGCTAAGGACAGGCAGGGTGGCTGGCATCCAAGCGCCGTGTGTGTGAGTTCTGAAAGTTTGGGGCAATGCACACCCAGGAAAGAGAGAAGGCAGCAGGTGTGACGGCGGTCAGGATCTGGAGGGACTCGGTGGCCACCACGACGGAAAGGAAGTCTCCCCAGGGTGGAAACAAGGGTTGTCAAGCTCTGATTGATAACATATAGGACAGCTCAGGCTGGCTGCTGGGTAGAGTGCATCCGGGGACCCACTACCCACTAGAAGGTCACGGCCTCATACAGGTACGACACAGGCAGCAGTGAAAACTACTAGGAGATGGGATGGTCAGAGGGAGGGACAGGTCCAGCTTTGGCCCTCATTGGATGAAGAGAGGCCACACTGGGAGAGGGAGGTGATTTTTCTATGGACATGGTGGGTGTGTACCCAGGAGGCAGCCGTGCTAGAGGCAGGCGGTCACTGGGGTTACAGTTTTGGCACTGGCAGGATAAAGGTAGAAACTGAGACTGTGGGCAATCTGGGTAAAGGGAGGAGCCAGAAATGCCTCGTGGGAGGGCCAGAGGAGGAGTGTCCCAGGTCAGGGAGGGGAGCATTCAGGAAGCTCAAGGCCCTGGTTCCCCAAGCTTCTCCTGCCCCACCCTCAAGCTCAAGCCTTGAGTTCCTAAACTTTCCACTCTTCTAAGTACAGCCTCTGTAAAGGCTGTTCCTCTGGCCTGGCTTCCTGGTCTGTCCCCTTGTCCTCCTAGACACTCCTTACACATCCCAGAAAGCCCTATCCAGGCACCACTCCTCTGTAAGGCTCTTCCCAAGCCCGGCCCTATGACGGTGCCAGCACCCTGCTCTGGCATCACATGCCTCTCTCACACACATTCTCTGCAAGGGTGGTATCAGAGGTGTCACTGCCTAGCAGCAGAACCACGGCACCTACCTGTGGTGGCTTCACGAAGTCTGCCACATCCCACAGTCGGTTCCCCAGCTCCTCGATCTGGGTCACAGAAACCCCTTTGAGTTTGGTGATGACGGAAATCTGGGGGTCCAGGTCTCGCTCCTGGTAGCCTTTTTTGGCGAGGAGAGCCCACCTTAGGAAGAATTGATGGGCAGTGTGGCACGTCCCTGGCCCATGGTAAGCAAGTGGGACCCACCCTCTCAGCCTCTCTCCTCAGACACCCTGCAGGCTCCCAACCCAGGATTCAGGGCCCCTAGCTCCCCTCCAGCCTCATTTTCCACCCCAAACACCCTGCACAGATCAGAAGCTCCAACCATGATCAGAGAGCCAGTCTTTCATGGCACCCATGGGCTTGGAGATGCCCGTCACCTCCTCCTTCACCAGCCAACATCCTCCTCCTGTCCTGGCTAGGCCCAACTCCTCCTTAAAGACTCCCCCCCCCCCCCGACCCAGCTAAAATTGGTGGTCTCTGTCGGGGACCTTAGTGCTGCAGCTCTCCCAAACATCAGGAGCTACTTCCTACCCCACCAGGGGCCTCCTGGGTATGGGTGGGGGCCCATCTTGCTCTGTGTGCAGAGCTCAATATGGGCCTGGCAACAAGGCACAGGAGAGGAGGCAGGTGGACACACAGGAAGGAGTACACAAGCATACAGCTTGCTCTTGTATCCACTGACCTCCAGACAGACAAAGATCCTCCCTTCTGCCTACTTGCTCCCCTGTTCCCACCTGCTCCCCTCTGCTACCACCAGCTCAGCCCCTGAAGAGTCAAACCCTCAACCCTCAGCCCAGGACTAAGAGTCATTATCCCTCCAGCCAGTGTGGCCCAGGAGCCATTCTCTTACCCCACCACGTAGGCCATGACCCCGAGCTGCAGCAACCTCTGCAGGGCGCCCACCCGCCAGTTCCTGGTTATCACATACTTCTCCGTTTTGTAATCCAGAAGCCCCCAGCCCGCCAGGGCCCCCGGGGAGCCCATGCTTCCAGCTCCTGCTGTCTGCTGGGGCACATGAGTCAGCACAGCAGCTGCAGCCACAGCTGAATAGGAGGTAAAGCAGGCGTCCAAGCCGGCGGGCCAGCAGCTATTAAAGGGACACTTCCACTGGGGACAGGTTCCAGCTTCCACCCCTCAGCCCTGGGTTTAGTCCCAACCACCAGCTGCCCAGGGCCTGCTACCCTCTCCCTCTGCAGGGGCCCAGGGCCAGGCAGAGAGGAGCAGCCCCTGCAACCTGCCCTCTGGCCTCACTTCCTTGGGGGAGGGAAGGAGGAGGAAATGACAAGTGTCATAGGTACTGTGAGAGGGCAGCATGAGGACTGCAGGAGCCCAGAGGAGGGGTCAAGAAAAACCTCAGGAAAGGGGCGCCTGGGTGGCTTAGTCGGTTAAGCGTCCGGCTTGGGCTCAGGTCATGATCTTGCGGTTTGTGAGTTCAGGCCCCGCGTCGGGCTCTGTGCTGACAGCTCAGAGCCTGGAACCTGCTTCAGATTCTGTGTCTCCCTCTTTCTCTGCCCCTGCCCTGCTCACGCTGTCTCTCTCTGTCTCTCCAAAATAAGTAAACGTCAAAACAATTAATAAAAGAAAAAAAGAAAGGAAGAAAAACTTCAGGAAAAAGTGATCTCTGAAGTGACGCTTGCGGATTCTGAAGTTCAACAAGGACACTTGGAGAGGAATGTCCCTGGTGGAGGAAATAGCATATGAGACGCCAGAGCATGAGAGAGAACTGGCAGCCATACGGTGAGAGCGTGACTCTGGCTCCAGAGAGGAGGGTGATGGGGCTTTGCAAGGCTCCCCAGGCTTTCTCGTGCCGTGCGCCCGCAGAGCGCAGGGACTAAGGCACAGACTCTGGAGTCAGCCACGTTCCCCAGTCCGTGGAAGGCGGGGAAGGGGGGCCGATGCTGAAACCGTGGAGCACGCTCTCATCCGCTCAGCTTGTCAGCAGGCTAAAGGTCTACCCAGGCCAGCGACGGTTTCTACAGCAACCCACAACACCTGAGTTGCCCAGACGACGGCTGTCGGGAGGGGAGCGTTCCTATTGGCTGCAGCGGACGCCTGTTCGCTGCACGGCATATCCAATTTTCGGCGCAGACGGAGGGTCCGCCCACATCCCCGGGGAAGGGCTCGAGTTGCTGTGCGGTGCAGTCTCCGTCTCATTGCTGCCACTGAGAAATGGGCGTAGCTATGAGGCGTCCCTACAAGAGGCCTGGGGAGAATGAAGGCGAGGAGGAGGAGGAGGAGGAGGCGGCGGCGGCGGCGACGGCGGCGGCGGCGGCGGCGGCGGCGGCGGCGGCCGAGGCGGCGGCCGAGGCGGCGGCCGCTGGGCATCTTGCGGGAGCTCCGGAGGCCGAACAGCGTTCGGAAGTTGATTCAGACTCCGACCAGGAGACGGAAGGTGCTCCCGGGCAGGGATGGGGGCAGGCCTTTCTCCTCAACTGGGAGCTTATCCCGCAGGGTTGCAGAGGGCAGGCTGGGGCCAAGTAGGCAGGGGACCCCTGTCCAGCAGGGAGCGCACCCCTCCGTGGGACACCTTCAGGACAGCCTGTGGTCTCTCCAGTCCTGTGCCCTCCCCACAATGCTCCTGGCGGCATCAGGAGTTCCATCTTTAGAAGACGCCTCCAGGGGCGCTTGGGTGGCGAAGTCAGTTAAGTGTCCCACTCTTGATTTCCGCTCAGGTCCTGATCTCATGGTTTCATGAGTTTGAGCTTGAGGCCCGCATCACGCGCTGTGCTGACAGTGTGGAGCCTGCTTGGGATTCTCTCTCACTCTCTCCCTCCCTCTCTACCCCTCCCCCACTCACACTGTCTCTCTCTCTCTCAAAATAAATAAATAAACTTCAGAAAGAAAGAAAGAAAGAAAGAAAGATCTCAAAAGAAAGTAATAAGCTTAAGAAAGGAAAGGAAAGGAAAGGAGGAAAAAAAAAAAAACAAAAAAAAAAAAACACCTCCAGGGGCACCTGGCTGGCTCAGTAGGTGGAGTGGGGGACTCTTGATCTTAGGGTTGTGAGTTCGAGTCCCATCTTGGGTGTAGAAATTACTTAAAAATAAAATCTTAAAAAAAAAAGAGGGGTGCCTGACTGGCTCAGTTGGTTATTAAGCTTCGGACTCTTGATTTCGGCTCAGGTCATGACCTCACAGTTTGTGGGATTGAGCCCCAAGTCAGGCTCTGAGCTGACAGGGTAGAGCCTGCTTGGGATTCTCTCTTCCCTCTCTCTTTGCCTCTCTGCTGCTCTCTCTCTCTTAAAAGTAAATAAATGAACTTTAAAAGAAAGAAAGAAAGAAAGAAAGAAAGAAAGAAAGAAAGAAAGAAAGAAAGAAAGAGAGAGAAAAGAAGAAAACACCCCCAAAGTGATGTTAAAATGCAAAAACTCCACCAAACAGTGTAAGAGGGGGTGTCCTACCCAGAAATGGGATCAGGGCTGGGTTTTCCCAACCCCCAGGAACAACTAAGCTAATGAATGTATAAAACAGAATTGTTTCAGTTTCTTCCCCCATAAAATGTTCACAAAACATACGTGTTCTGCAACCCAGTGGAAAACACATAGCATGCACTTTGGCATCAGACAGGCAGGGTCCTGATCCTGGCTCTACTCAGATTAGCTATTACTTTCTGCGTGACTTTAGGGAAAGGATTTGCTTTCTCTGAGCCTCAGTCTCTACTAGCAGAGGAAGAAATGCTTCTAGAGGGAAACACAGACTGGATGGTGACAGAGGGTGGGGGGAGGAGGCTACTGTGTGTAGAGAGGGATCTGCATTCATCATCTCCCTGTCTCCTATCAGGCATCCATGGGCCTGGAGAACTGGTCAAGGACACCCTCTACCTGAGGTCTTGCCAGGCCCATAGAGTTGTGCCCGCCTCCTGCTTTCTGCGCCAAGGGAGCGCCCCAGAGCTGAACCTGCGGCACCGTGGCCTGGGGCCCCAGGTAACCTTGGGGAAACCCCGGGGCCAGGCTTGGAGTAAAAGGACCTCAGAGGCAGCAGCCATGGAGTGGCCCCTTCTTGAACCCATACTGCACACTCCCCAACTTTGCTATGTGCCAGGCATGTCCCATCCCCTGTATCTGGGTGACAGGTAGGATCGAGGCTATGACAGAATTCAGTGTAAGGGTTGAGGGGCCTGCAGGGGACCTCTAACCTGCTGGGGGGGGGGGGGCAGTCAGGGAAGGCTCCAGGAAGTGAGATCTGGGTGAAGCCTAGAAGAGAAGCAGGTGTCCCCTGGGCATGTGGGAAAGAGAGAGCCTTCCAGTTGGAGGGCACCAGGTGGGCTGAGCCCTGGAAACAAGCCAGGGTAGTGGCTAGCTGTGTCTGAGGCCTTCGCCCCTAGGAAAGACCAGGCCCCTCAGGCCCCTCTTTGTCCAAGGGTGCCCGGGCTCTGGCTTTCGCACTGAACTCCAATCCCTATGTCAAGCGGCTGGACCTTCGAGACAATGGGCTCTGTGAGGCCGGTGCAGAGGCCCTGGCAGGTGCCCTAAGCAAAAGCAGCAGCATTTGTGGTAAGTGCTGAGTTTGGGGCTGGTGGGCACATTTGAGTCCTCCCTTTCCTGAGGGGTGTGGGCTCCCCCCATAGCTGGGCCTTCTCACTTGGGGCCTGTTGGTGTTGCTGGTACAGGGGTCTTAACACAGGGTGGGGCTGATGGGGGTGGAGTTAGAATCTCTGTGGTGCCCCCAATGCTGGATGCTACTCCTCTCCTGATTGCCTACTCCCCACTCTCCTGCTTGGCTGGTCAGCACCTCCCCCTCCATATGGTGGCCTCCCATTGCCTAAATGCAGGGTGAAAGGGTCCTCCAACGGAGAGCCAAGGGGTGGACAGTGTGAGAGGGTGGAGGGCTGGGTGGGAATGAAGTGGGGCTGGATGCAAGCCACCTCTACCACCGATGAGCCACCTTCTACCAGGGATGACCCTGGGCAAGCCATTCACCCTTGCTGAGCCTTACTTTTCAACCTGTGAAATGGCCCCAACAATACTACTTAGCCCTTGGAGTTGTACTGAGTATTAAATGAAACTGCATATGTGACATGCTCCAAGCATGGCCACCTGGGCCGTCATTGCCAGTTCCCAGAAATGCATCAGTGAAGACTTCTGTGGATGTATTATATCGCTGCCAGGCATGAATCATCAACAGGGTGACTGGATCTCCATCACAGGCATCCTGCACAGCACCACGAAGTAGGCGGTTTTAACCCCTTGACAAAGAAGCTTGTGGATGCGTGGGGTGGGTGTGGGCATCAGAGAAGCTGCCTGGGGGCCTGGGGAGATGCCGCTGGTGAGTGGCAGAGTCACCATGCGACCCAGGATGGTCCAGCTGCAAAGCCCCTTCTGCTGCCTCAGGTCTGGAGGTTTGGGGGATAGAGGAAGGCGGAAGAGGGTGGTGCCGGGCTTCGGATCCCACTGATTGAGAAGTGGTGCTGACCCCTAGATGTGGACCTGTCGGAGAACCAGCTGGGAGCAGTGGGAGCCCAGGCTGTCTGTGCTGCCCTCATGGTGAACCCAACCATGCAGAAGATACAGCTGGCAGGAAATGGCCTAGACGAGCAGGCAGCCCCGTACCTTGCTGAACTCCTGCTGGCCCACACAGGCCTGAAATCCCTGGACTTGAGCTATAACCAGCTGAATGACCAAGCAGGTAACATCTGACCAGGGTCACCATGGGGGCACTTGAGCCTATCTTCCTGGGGCAGGGGTGGGTGAAGGTTGGCAGGACCATTCTGAACATTCATACTCTGGCTCCCATTTCCCATGTTCCACTTTAGCCTACCCCTCTCCCTGTCCTTCCACACAGAACCCTTAATCCATTCCACGGAAGTCATGGCCTGCTGCTGCATGTGCTGGGTGCTAATTTAGCCACTAGGGACCCAGTTGTGAACAAAACAAAGTCCCTGGCCTCAAGGAACACACGTTAACTAGATAATTCTCTACAATTATTGGTGCCACAAGATAAACAAAAGGAATGATTTTAGAGAAGAATGCTATAGAGAGGTGGTTGGGGAGGGCTCTGTGAGATGACATTTAAGCTGAAATGCGCAGGGTGGGAAGGAATCAGCAATAGCAAGACCAGAGAGAGAGAGAGCATTTAAAGCAGAGGAACAGGGACGCCTGGGTGGCTCAGTCGGTTAAGCGGCCGACTTCGGCTCAGGTCATGATCTCACAGTTCGTGAGTTCGAGCCCCACGTCGGGCTCTGTGCTGACAGCTCAGAGCCTGGAGCTTGCTTTGGGTTCTGTCTCCCTCTCTCTCTGCCCTTCCCCCCAGTTGTACTCTCTCTCTCTCTCTCTCTCTCTCTCTCTCTCTCAAAAATAAATAAACATTAAAAAAAAATAAAGCAGAGGAACAGTAAACATGCAGGCTTATTTCCCAGACTGATAGACACCGGTGTGACTGGGCTAGTGAGCCAGGAGAGAGGGGCCAAGCTGTGAGTTGAAGAGGCAGTGGAGAGCTTCAGGCCTACAAATCTTGGCAAAAGGCATGAAGATTTTATTTCAAGTACCGTCTTCACAGTACATCCACTTTGATGGGATTTCTTGATCTCACCGCTTTCATGTCCCGGGGCCTTTGCACAGGCTATCAGCTTTGCCAGGAGCATGCACTTCTACCTGTCTGTCCTCAAGCACTCCAGTCAGTTACAGGAATCACTCAGGACCCTGGGTTAGGAATACAAATTCCTGGGCCCTGGGCCTGCTGAACCAGAATCTTGGTGGGGGGATGCCCATGCATCTACATTTTAATGGGTACCCCAGGAGATTTATCTGATCAAGAAAGTTTGGGAATCACTTTTCTGTCTCAAGCTGCTTAGGGTAGGAATGGTACCAGCCTTGGCCTTTGAGAATCAGCCTTAGAATTTAACTGCCAGAGAGCCATTTACCTTCTAAGAAAATTATCTTTTTTTTTTTTTTTTTTTGAGAGAGAGAGAGAGAGAGAGAGAGAGAACACAAGGGTGGGGGGTGGTGTCGGGAGAGAGACAGAAAGACAGAGGGAGAGACAGAGAGGAGACACAGGATCTGAAGCAGGCTCCAGGCTCTGAGCTGTCAGCACAGAGCCCAATATGGGGCTCGAATCCACAAACTGTGAGATCATGACCTGAGCTGAAGTCAGTCGCTTTAACTGACGAAGCCACCCAGGTGCCTCCCTTCTAAGAGAATTATCATGAGAAGTCTGTGAAATTAAAAGAGAAGTTCAGGGCTGCTTGGGTGGATCAGTCAGTTAAGTGTCTGACTTCACCTCAGGTCATGATCTCGTGGTTTGTGAGTTCAAGCCTTGCATTGGACTCTCTGCTGTCAGCACAGAGCCCACTTCAGATCTTCTGTCTCTCTCTCTCTCTCTCTCTCTCTCTGCCCCTCCCCTACTCTCTCTCTCTCTGTCAAAAATGAATAAATAAACTTGAAAACAGGGAGAGAAGTTTATTTCAGACTTCCAAAAAACTAAGTATAGATGTCTCCCAGGTCTTCACAGTGAAAAGGTAAGCACCAGAGAGACAGCCAGGATAGTAGGGGCCGGAAGCTAAAGCTCTGTGAAGCCTGCACAAATATGGAGTACGGAGGTCTTCATCTTGGAAAAGGACAAACTCAGCAGGACCATTTTGTTTCCCTAAATGGGGATCTGTGGGGATCTCAACTCCCTTGAGGGGTGAAGAGCTTAGGTCTCAATCTCCCGATCTGACCCATGGCGAAGGTAGCCCCTGCCTCAGAGTTGGCTACAGAGGTCATGAAGACCAAGTATGGGAATTTCAAGAGGCCAATCATGCATGTTGGAGAATCTCCTCACCCTCTAGTTGTTCAGAAAGAAGGGTTTCCCTACAAAGTGCGGACCACCACTCTCTCTTCTCAGCCCCAGAAGTGTCTGTATCTGAGAACCCGCCGTGTCAGACCCAGTGCAAGTGTGGAATCCAGAGTCCTAGCTCAGGAAGGCATCACTGGGAGTCCTAGCAGCCTTGCAGGGAGCTCTCCAAAGTGCCAAAGCATCTTGCTCCAGTGGGTCCTGCTGGAGTAGGCTGGCTGGCTTTCTTTCTTTTTCTTTCTTTCTTTCTTTCTTTCTTTCTTTCTTTCTTTCTTTCTTTCTTTCTTTCTCTCTTTCTCTCTCTCTCTTTCTTTCTGTCTTTTAAAAACTTTTAACATTTTTATTTATTTTTGAGAGACAGACAGAGCACAAGCAGGGGAGGGGCAGAGAGAGAGGGAGACACAGAAGCAGGCTCCAGGCTCTGCAAGGTCAGCACAGAACCCGATGCGGGGCTCGAACCCACCAACTGTGAGATCATGACCTGAGCCGAAGTTGGATGCTTACTGGACTGAGCCACCCAGGTGCCCCTCTTTCTTTCTGTCTTTCTTTCTGCCTTTCTTTCTGCCTTTCCTTCTTTCTTTCTTTCTTTCTTTCTTTCTTTCTTTCTTTCTTTCTTTCTTTCTTTCTTCTTTCTTCCTGTCTCTGTCTTTCTTGTCTTTCTTTTCTTTTCTTTTCTTTTCTTTTCTGTCTCTCCTCTCTCTTTCTTTCTTTTTTTGAGATTTTATTTTTGGGGCTCATGGTTGGTTCAGTAGGTTGTGCTTCTGACTCTTGATTTTGGCACAGGTCATGATCTCACGGTTTGTGGGATTGACCCCTGAGTAGGGCTCTGAGCTGAGAGTGTGGAGCCTGCTTCAAATTCTCTCTTTCCCTCTCTCTCTCTGCCCCTCCCCTGCTCACTCTCTCCCTCTCTCAAAATAAATAAATAAACTTAAAAATATCTCATGTTTAAGTAACTTCTACACCTAAGGTGGGGCTTGAACTCACAACCCCTAGATCAAGAGTTGCATGCTCTACTGACTGAGCCAGCCAGGCACCCCCCAAGCAGGCTAGTTCTGCTTAATTAGTGCATCTGTTTTTCTTCCGTGCATTTCTTCAAACTAGCCTCACTAAACCTGCAAGAGGAGGAGCTGAGACCATGGAGAGGAGTCAAATTCAGATCCTTGAGGGACTCCTAGGCTGATGGGAAAGACTGGCCAGGCAGAGAGGTCATTAGATCAGAGCCTGGAAGGATAGAAGCATAGTGGACCTGGGGCCTGAGGCAGCCTAGCCCAGCTGGGTAAGCAAGGCTTCCTGATGTCATGAACCCAGGTTAGAAGGACGAGGAGCTGTTATCCAGGTGAAGAAGGGGGTCAACAGTTCTACACAGGGGGACAGCCCAGAGGCATGGGAGCAGGTCAGACTGGCTGAATGCTGACAGAGTGGAGAGCATGATGGGTGGCTGGGGCTTCTCTGCATTTTATAAGCTAAAAATCTCTCGGGGTTTCTTACCCTGCACTGCTCCCTCTTTCCTTTCTCCACCACAAGTGTCTCCTTTGCACACAGCTGCACCAGCCTCATCACCTTTTGCCTATAGACTATGGCACAAGCCTTCCAACTGGTGTCCTGGGTTCTAACCCTGCCCCTGCCTACCCCAGTCCATACCCTACACCTGCCACTAAGGAGCCCAGCCTTGTCATTTCTTAAAGCCCTCCCTGCCTACTAATCGGTTTGTGCCCAAAAGTCTTGGTCCAGCATTGATGGCCTCTCAGTATCTTTCCAGTGTCCATCATTGCTACCTCATTTCACTGGCTTCCCCCCACCCACCAGGCCTGTGGGAATTTCCTCAGGTGCTCTATGCTCCCACATGCCTCTACACATTTGCTCTTTCCCATGTCTGTTCTCCACTGTGCATGCACACACACCTGGTGAGTCCCTCAGTCTTCAAGATTATCTCCTTTTTCCTCACTTTCCTGACCCTCCTCAAAAGCGAGTAAGTCCCCACGCTGTTCCCACACATCCCCATTTGTAGTCTATAGTAACTCACATCCCATTAAGTTGTATTTACATTTGAACAACATGGGTTTGACTGCGTGGGTCCACTTATACACAATTTTTTGTTTTTATAAATACAGTCTAGTATTATAAGTGTATTTCCTCTTATGATTTTCCTTCTTTTTTTTAAGTTTTATTTATTTATTTTGAGAGAGAGAGAGAGCAAGCACGTGCGTAAGCGGGGGAGGGGCAGAGAGTGGGGAGAGAGAGAATCCCAAGCAGGCTCCATACTGTCAGCACAGAGCCTGACACTGGGCTTGATCTCACAAACCATGAGGTCATGACCTGAGCCAAAAGCAAGAGTTGGATGTTCGACCTACTGAGCCAGCCAGGTGCCCCACATAATTTTCTTAATATTTTCTTCAGGTGGGGCGCCTGGGTGGCTCAGTCGGTTGAGCATCTGACTTTGGCACATGATCTCACCGTTTGCGAGTTCAAGCCCCATGTGGGGCTCGGTGCTGACCGTTCAGAGCCTGGAGCCTGCTTCAGATTCTGTGTCTCCCTCTCTTTCTGCCCCTCCCCCGATCTCTCTCTGTGTCTCTCAAAAATAAATAAACATTTAAAAGTAATAATAATATTGGGGTGCCTGGGTGGCTCAGTCGGTTAAGCGTCTGACTTCAGCTCAGGTCATGATCTCTCAGTTTGTGAGTTTAAGCCCCGCGTTGGGCTCTGTGTTGCCAGCTCAGAGCGTGGAGCCTGCTTCTGATTCTGTGTCTCCCCCTCTCTCTCTCTGTCCTTCCACTGCTCACGCTCTGTCTCTCTCTCTCAAAAATAAATAAACATTAAACAAATTTTTAAAAATAATAATAATATTTTCTTCGGGTTACTTTATTGTAAGAATACAGCATATAATATGTATAACATACAAAATATGTGTTAATCGACACTTTACATTCTCGATAAAGTCTTCTTTCTAAAATCCAATAGCAGTAGGCTGTTAGTAGTTGAGGTTTGGGGGGACGGTCAAAGTTATATGCAGATTTTTGGCTGCACGGGGGTTGGCACCCCTAACCCCTGTGCTATTCAAGGGTCAACTGCTTCTCCCCCATTAAATGTGAATTCTTTTAGGACAGAGCAGGCCCATATAGGGTTCAACTTGGTGACTGTTGTGCCAAGCGGAGACCCTGGCACACAGCGGTCATCAGTATTATTTTTTGAGGGAAAGAACAGAGTGAATAAGGCCTGTCTTGGTGTTTCTGAAGGGGAGATGCTTGGACCAGCCCTGGCAGAAAATACTGGACTCACCGAGCTTAATATAAACTGGAATCACCTTCGAGGACCAGGAGCTGTAGCCTTTGCCAGGGCACTGGAGGTATGAACACCTCTGTCACCCATCTGCCCTCTGGCCTGTCCTGTGGGGACAGTCTCCCAGGTGCCAGCTTCCTATCTTTGCAGCTCTTCAGAAATGACCCTTGGATCCTTCAAGCAGAGCTTAAAGAATATTTTGTTTGGTGGTTTTAATTGTCCCAGCCCCATTTCGTGACTCCAAAATACCGTGCTCACTCTCATGTCACTTACTCAAGGGTCTGCAGTTCAATGTTGCACACCTTCTCCATTTATTACAGACATATGGCTGGTGGGGGACATCGTGCAGTCTGGTGACACATGCCTGCTATGGGCACATGCAGATGCTTCCCTGAGATGACAGCCCTGCACCCTGCGTCCCAGCACATAGTCTTAAACATCCCACCTGCTTCCTCCGATGTTGTGGTTCATAAGCCTCGGGAATGTGTGGCTCCTAGCCCCTGCCAGGATGCCCCTGGTGCTGGCTAGCTTTGTGGGGCCCTCCTCAGGGAACAGCAGCAGCTGCCTTGCCCCCCTCCTCAGGGGCTGACCTGGGGATCCTGCCCCACAGGGTGGTGGGTCAGGCTCTGTCCTCCCAGTGCACCCACAAGCTCCTGCCCTTCTCCCCATCACAGCCCCCCCAAAGCCCTTCACCGGAGTCCCTCTGTCATTCTGCTCTGTGCCTCAGAGGACCTGCCCTTGAGCCTCGCCCCCCCCCCCGCCCCCAGCAGTCATGGAACCAGACCACTGTGTCCCTGGGGTCTGCTGCTGAGCGGTGGGCCTCTCAGTCTCTGAGGATCATCCACACCCACAACCACCCTTGGTGCCGTGCTTCCGGTCATTTGGTTCTCCCGGCCACCGTCATCCAAGCCACAAGACTCTTACCAGGAACCTCTGACCTTGTGCTCTCAGCCCGTGCTTTTTTGCACCCTGGGCCTCCCGGGCTCTGAGGCGGTGACCCCTGGCTTTCCCCACTTCACAGGTGGTCTCCTGGCTTCACTCTTCTGCATTCTAGGCAAACATCTTCCTGAGAGTCCTGGACATCTCATACAATGGCTTTGGAGATCCTGGAGCATCTGCAGTGGGTGAGGCACTTAAGACCAACAATGTGTTGGAAGAGCTCAACATGAGGTGAGGCACACAGGGTGGCCCTGTGTCACAGTCTCCAGATCCATAGCCACCTGAGGGACCAGGGACTCCCTGATCCTGTTGCTGTTTACCACCTTAGCAACTCCCAAGCCTACCACAGTTTACCCACGATGGGGCTTGAGACACAATCCAAGAGCACCCAACTCCCTCCTTCTCACTCAAGTTTATCACCGGGTTGTTTTTTTTTTTTTTTTAAGTTTGAAAAAAAAAATTATTTAAGTAATCTCTACACCCTATAAGAGTTCAAACTCATGACCCCAAGATCAAGAGTCACGGGCTCTATCGACTGAGCCAGCCGGGTGCCCCTCAAGTTCAGCACTTGTACCTTGGAGCTCATAATTCCTGACGGATAGGTGGGGGCTGCTAGTGAAAAGATATATGTAAAACATCTTCACTTAAAAAGGGGAGGAGGGGTGCCTGGGTGGCTCAGTTGTTTGAGTGTCCAACTCAATTTTGGCTCAGGTCATGATCCCAGGGTCGTTGGGGGGGGGGGGGTAAGGGAGGGGAAAGTAGGGGAGGGATGCTCCAGGTGTGCTTGCTGAGTGATCTCCCTCAACACTGGGAACCAGGGTTGTTATCCAGCTTTTACATACTGACCTGCCCAGGGTCCCTGGGACATCAGTGGAGGCTGGAACATGAAGCCC
The DNA here is from genome assembly GCF_018350155.1 of Leopardus geoffroyi. Taxonomy (NCBI): domain Eukaryota; kingdom Metazoa; phylum Chordata; class Mammalia; order Carnivora; family Felidae; genus Leopardus; species Leopardus geoffroyi. The sequence goes on along the minus strand of NC_059339.1, from coordinate 27,355,983 downwards.
AAGCAGGTGGATGCACCAGCAACACCAGCTTGGACCCTGGGACCATCTGGCTCTACACAGCTGCTCGGAAGGTAGCAAAATGCATATGTCTTCCTGTTGCAGCAACAACCGCATCTCTGCAGTGGGAGCCCTGAGCCTGGGCCTGGGCCTCCGGGTCAACCAGACACTGAGGATGCTTGTTGTGAGTGCTAGCCTGATGGGCCAGGCCCCAGCATAGACCTGCCTGTATGTGTCCACACAGATCCCTCCCCTGCCTCATCTCCCCACTCCAGTGGCAGCAGGGTATGAATTTCTAGAGCCCAGATGAGGGAGGGGACCTCCTGGCTGCCTCCTATGACCACTTCTTTCCCTTGCCATTCCCTCACCCACCTCTGACCTGACCCCGGCACTTCTTCCGACTCCTCCCTCATCCATCCTTCTCCCCCCAACCCCCAGCAGTGTCACCTCCACCTCCCGACTGTCCTTGCTCCTTCTCAGCTCACTGGGTCAGCCCAGGTGTACCGTTGGCTATGCTCAGACCTACTTGAGGCCTTGTGTGACAGATGGGGTTTCCCTTTCTTCAGCATTGCCAGTCGAGTAGGAAAAGGGAGGGCGCAATGGAAGGTGAAGCCCAAGAGGGCCACTGTGCTCAGAGGACAGGTCCTGGGGGGTATCCAGCCCTGCCTGGCTCTCAGCTCCATCAACTGGCAGAAGAGCCTCCTGTGGGCGTCTGGATGGCTCAGTCAGTTAAGCATCAGACTTCGGCTCAGGTCATGATCTCATGGTTCATGAGTTCAAGCCCCGCATCAGTCTCTACTGTCAGTGCAGAGCCCACTTTAGATCTTCTGTCTCCTCTCTCTGTGCCTCCCCTGCTCATGCGCGCTCTCTCTCTCTCTCTAATAAACATTAAAAAGAAGAAGAAGAAGAAGAAGAAGAGCCCCCTGAAGCAGTCCCATCCACGCTCCCCCCCTGCAGCCCAGACCTCTCTTAAGCTCTGGATCCCCATTTACAGCCACCTGCTGGACCATCCCCTAGATGTCCCATGGGCATAAATCACAACCCGAAGGCATCCTCTCTCTCTAAGGGCTGCCTCTTGTGGTGGGGGAAGGGGGGATCCTCACTGAGTCAGAAGTAGGCGCCCAGTGCTCACTCCTCCCTCTCTTTTCCTTGCCTTCCAACCTTCATCTTACTTCCTGCAGGGTGCTGGGGCTGCCTGCTTTTCCTTCTCACTTCCCCTCAAGTTCCGTTGACCTGTGAGTTTCCCATCTCTCGTCCTTCCTTCTCACCTGCCAGTTGATCTTTCTAAAGCAGAAACATGCCCCCGTCCCCTCCTTGCTTTAAACCTGTCAACGGCTCCCCTCTGGATAAATCCAAGGTTAGTAGTATGGCATTCACCGCACATTGGGCTCTGGGCTCTGCCACAGCCCCTCTGCCTTCCACCGCTGAAGCTCATTCGCTCACCCCAAGCTGCTCTGAATTTTCTGCACATGATGCAATTTCTCCCCTTTGTTTTGCTCCTCCTGCTCTTGCTGAAATACCCAGCTCTGCCCGCCTCACCCGTAAAGCTCAGTGCGGGTGCGTAAACTTCACCTCCCCAGAAGAGTTGATGTACACTCTCATTGCACTTATCACACTGCATTTTCATGATGTTTCCTTTTCCTCTCCTCCCCGTGATGGGTGAATTCCTTAAAGGCAGAGCTGTGCCTTGTGTGTCCGTATCTTTGGCATCTGGCACAGATTTGGGCATATGCTGGGCGCTCAGCCAGTGCATACTCCCTTCCCCTCTTCCCCAGCCTCACCGCCTCACCCAGGGTGTTTTGTCAGTGGAGACAAATTCTGAGCTGAGACAGTGGGGCTGTCCTGAGGCACTTGTCATCAGAGATGAAGAATCCTTCCCTCCCTTTTGACTTGCTCCACCTCCAGCTTCCCTGGGCTCAGTTTTTCTCAATTGTGTGTGTGTTTCTCAGATGTCCAGGAATCCCATGCGAGGCGAAGGCTGCTTTGGAGTTCTAAAGTCTGTCCGGGATAATCCAGGGTCCGCCCTAGAACTGCTGGATTTCTCTGTAAGAGCTTTTCATAAATCTCATCTGTGATCCTTCCAACAGCCCCACGAGTTCTCATTTAGAGGAAGAAAGTAGGGATTAGAGAAACAGCATGTCCTGCTCAGATACTCAGTGTGGCTAAGTCTGAGTTCCACCCCAGGCCTGAATGGAGGGTCACAATGCCACTGTGGCTTTATTTCCACTCCTGACTGGGGGATACCGTTGCGGTCTCATCTCTGACTCATGCCTGGGTTCTTCATTGGCTGAGAGAGAATTGCCTCAGAGGACACTTAGCTCACTGTTCACTGACGTTTGGATTTGAAGGTTCAGTACTTACCCACCTCACCCCCTGGCCTGTTCTGCCTGCAGGTGGATATTGTTGCTGGAAGATTCACTCGTGTGGCTTTGAGGGAGATTAAGACTCCTTTTCATTCAGTTGGGTTTTTTTTTTTGTTTTTTTTTTTTTAGGGGAGAGGGGCAAAGGGAGAGAGAGAGAATGAGAGAGAGAGAGAGAGAGAGAGAGAGACAGAGAGAGAGAGAGACAGAGAGAATCTTAGGCAGGCTCCATGCTAAGCATGGAGCCTGATGCAGGGCTCAATCCCACGACCCTGAGATCATGACCTGAGCTGAAATCAAGAGTCAAATGCTCAACCATCTGAGCCACCGAGGCATCTCAATTGTGCCTTTTTAATATAGAAAATTCAGGGCACCTGGGCGGCTCAGTTGGTTAAGTGTCTGACTCTTGCTTTTGGCTCAGGTCATGATCTCATGGTTCATGAGATCAAGCCCCATGTTGGTCTCTGCACTGAAAGGAGGGAGCCTGCTTGGGATTCTCTCTCTGTCCCTCTGTGTTCCCCTCCGCTGCTCGCTCGCTCTCTCTCTCTCAAAATAAATAAACTTAAAAATATAGAGAGAAAATTATATAAGCAGTTAAACATTAAGAAGAGAATCCCCAAACACAAGTTATTAAACTGAAGTCTAGTCACAAATCACTGCTTATTCTAACCCTCATTTATTTAAAACCAGATTTGTGTCAAAGTCTTTCCAGAGACGTTTTTACAGTTCCAATCCTTCAGGCCTGGGACAACTGATGCTTCCTTCTTCTTATTGCTTATTGCTTCCTTCTGCCTGCCCAGTTTCTACAGCTCCAAAGCCAGAGAGTAGCATGCCTTGACCATGTTCCGCTTGCTCTGAGAATTCCTGTCAGCACTGGATTCCATCATTAAAAAAAAAAAAAGGAATTATATATGAAACTTCTGCAAAAATACATGCTTATTCAATATAATGTATGGTTATTAACAGAAGCTTTTAGCATAACAGAAACACCACAGACTTTGGAATCAGGCCTGGGACCAAATCCTGAGTCCATCAACATGGGATCTTCTGAATTGGAGAGCAACACCTGTCTAGATGCAATGTTCCGTTTTCCTATTCCTTGACTGATATTAGTCTAATCTCCCTAGCCTAGATCTTCTCAGTTTTAAGGGAAATACTTCGGGGCACCTGAGTGGCTCAGCTGGTTGAGCGTCCGACTTCGGCTCAGGTCATGATCTCACGGTCCGTGAGTTCGAGCCCCGCGTCGGGCTCTGGGCTGATGGCTCAGAGCCTGGAGCCTGTTTCTGATTCTGTGTCTCCCTCTCTCTCTGACCCTCCCCCGTTCATGCTCTGTCTGTCTCTGTCCCAAAAATAAATAAACGTTGAAAAAAAAAAAATAGTCAAATGCTCAACCATCTGAGCCACCGAGGCATCTCAATTGTGCCTTTTTAATATAGAAAATTCAGGGCACCTGGGCGGCTCAGTTGGTTAAGTGTCTGACTCTTGCTTTTGGCCCAGGTCATGATCTCATGGTTCATGAGATCAAGCCCCATGTTGGTCTCTGCACTGAAAGGAGGGAGCCTGCTTGGGATTCTCTCTCTGTCCCTCTGTGTTCCCCTCCGCTGCTCGCTCGCTCTCTCTCTCTCAAAATAAATAAACTTAAAAATATAGAGAGAAAATTATATAAGCAGTTAAACATTAAGAAGAGAATCCCCAAACACAAGTTATTAAACTGAAGTCTAGTCACAAATCACTGCTTATTCTAACCCTCATTTATTTAAAACCAGATTTGTGTCAAAGTCTTTCCAGAGACGTTTTTACAGTTCCAATCCTTCAGGCCTGGGACAACTGATGCTTCCTTCTTCTTATTGCTTATTGCTTCCTTCTGCCTGCCCAGTTTCTACAGCTCCAAAGCCAGAGAGTAGCATGCCTTGACCATGTTCCGCTTGCTCTGAGAATTCCTGTCAGCACTGGATTCCATCATTAAAAAAAAAAAAAAAAAGGAATTATATATGAAACTTCTGCAAAAATACATGCTTATTCAATATAATGTATGGTTATTAACAGAAGCTTTTAGCATAACAGAAACACCACAGACTTTGGAATCAGGCCTGGGACCAAATCCTGAGTCCATCAACATGGGATCTTCTGAATTGGAGAGCAACACCTGTCTAGATGCAATGTTCCGTTTTCCTATTCCTTGACTGTTATTAGTCTAATCTCCCTAGCCTAGATCTTCTCAGTTTTAAGGGAAATACTTCGGGGCACCTGAGTGGCTCAGCTGGTTGAGCGTCCGACTTCGGCTCAGGTCATGATCTCACGGTTTGTGAGTTCGAGCCCGGTGTCGGGCTCTGGGCTGACAGCTCAGAGCCTGGAGCCTGCTTCGGATTCCATGTCTCCTTCTCTCTCTGCCCGTCCCCTGCTTGTGCTCTGTCTCTCTGTCTCTCAAAAATAAATCACTGTAAGGGAAATACTTCTAAATCCTTACAGTTCGTGTAAAACCATTCCCAGGGCTCAGCCTGGTCCTTCTGTGAAATGAGGCTAAAATCTCCCACCCAGAGTCATTGTGAAGATGGGATGAGATAGCAGACCCCACAGAAAAGGCCTATGTAGAGAAAGACACTATTGGTGCTAGTATCCTTCCCCTCACTCCCCGTGCCTTTTCATTTGTTATTGAGGAATAACGTTTATGCTGAAAGGTACACATGGATTGGGGTGTGAATTTCCACAAACAGCACAGACCTATGCAACCAACCTGCAGGTCAAGAAATCACAGACTCCGAGGAGCTCCCCGGAGCCCTTCCCTTCCCTATTTCCATAGTTTGGGGACTAATGACATTGTCATCCATAGGAGAGAAGCTGCCCTAAGGATTTTCTCCAAAACCTTGTGTGTACCAGCAAAAACCAGCAAAGTTCTCAGAAGGTGGTAATGTATTGCCTTGTAATGGGTTTCTCCTCAGGATATCCAAGTGGACAGAGAGTTTGATGACCTCGCTATCTCAGTGAAGGCAATTCTTCCAGCACTTTATATCAAGACTGCTGCCCACAGAGTGGAGTACAAAAGACTTGCCTCCAGTCTACACCCCGTCCCTACTGGCGTCTGTCCCTAAGTGACTGCGGTATGTGGCTTCTTCTCACATTGGCCGCTTCAACTTCCATGTGGAGAGTTCTTGGCCTCAGGATGCTTTATTACCACTTGAGTCTGCAGTGAGTCCCCATGTCAGCTGGGTGGTAAGTCCTGTGGAGCCTGTCTTCATGATGACTCAGACACTTGTACCCTCCTCTCCATCCCATGGCCTCTGTTAATGCAGAGGGTGGGCCTTCCTTTGCTCACACTAATTTCCGTAACATGTACTTGTGCTCTGTGCTACATGTTGAGCTGGGTATGGGGTCAAAGATCTCCAAAGTTCCTGCCTTGGTGACTTCAAGAGACCATGAAAATACAAGGTGGTGTGTGACTGGCATTCCCAAACTCAACTTGCCAGAGCGCAAACTGACACAAGGTTTTTGGAAGGTTTTATGTACCAAGAGCCTTAAAACTGCCTATGTCCTTTGATTCAATGGTCTGACTAATCTGCTCTTCAGAAATAACCAGAGATGCATAAAAATATTGATGTCCAGGGGTGCCTGAGTGGCTCAGTAGGTTCATGAGTTTGAGCCCCGCATCGGGCTCTGTGCTAAAAGCTCAGAGCCTGGAGCCTGCTTCAGATTCTGTGTCTCCCTCCCTCTCTGCTCCTCCCTCACTCGTGCTCTCTCTCTCTCTCTCAAACAAAAATAAATAAATATTTTTAAAAGTTTCACAAAAAAATATTGATGCCCAAAAATGCTCACTGAAAGGCTGTTTATAATATGAAAATTGGAAATAATCTAGATGCCCAATAACAGGGGACTGGTTAACTAAGAATTGGAACTCTGCAAACATTAAAAGCCAAGCGTTCAAAGAACATTGAACACGTTAACAGTTTATGAAAAAGCACATGATTAATGTTAAGTGAGAAAATCAGGATTGAAAAAAAATCACATGGTTTGTCTGGCAATTCCTTAAAAGGTTGAACCTGTAGTTTATCACAGACCCAGCAATTCGTGTCATAGAGAAATGAAAACATGTGTTCACAGCAGCTTTATTCATAATATCCACAAAGTACAAATGTCCACCAACTGATGAATGGGTAAATAAAAGATGGTATAGGGGCACCTGGGTGGCTCAGTCAGTTGAGCAACTGCCTTTTGATTTCGGCTTAGGTCATGAGCTCACAAACCTTGGGATGGAGCCCTGCATCAGGCTCTGTGCTGTGCATTGGTGGAGCAGAGCCTGCCTCAGAGTCTCTCTCTCCCTCTCTCCCTTGCTCTTTCTTTCTCTCAAAATGAATAAAATAAACATTAAAAAATAAAATAAAAATGGTATGCCCATACAATGGAATATTATTTGGCCATAAAAAGAAATGAAATTTGAGGTGATGATAGCATTCTAAACTTGCTTGTGGTAATGGCTGCACAACTCTGTGAATATACCAAAAGTAATTGGGCATTTTAAATAGATGAATTGTAGAGTATGTGAACTGTATCTCAATAAAGCTGTTTGCAAGAAACAGGAGTGAAGGATCATGCTACCACAGGAATGTATCATGTAACAGGAGGAATGTGTCATGCCACAACATGAATGAACCTTGAAAACATGGTGCTGTGAAAGAAGCCATTCACAAAAGACCACATATTGTATGATTCTGTTTATAGGAAATGTCCAGAATAGGTAAATCTACCAAGACAGAAAGTAGATTAGAAGTTGCCTAGGGCTGGGGCGCCTGTGTGGCTCAGTGGGTCGAACATCTGACTCTTGATTTCAGCTGATTGTGATCCCAGGGGATTGAGTCCTGTGTCCTGTGTCTCCATGCTCAGCATGGAGCCTTCTTGGGATTCTCTCACTCACTTGCTCTGCTCCTGCTCTCTCTCCCTCTCTCTCTCTCTCTCTAAAATAAAATTTAAAAGAAGTTGCCTAGGACTAGGTTGATGGGAGGGACTGGAGGTTGGCAGCAAAAGAGCATGGGTTTTTTTGGAGATGATAAAAATGTTCTAAAATGAATCGTGATGGGGCGCCTGGGTGGCTCAGTCGGTTATGCATCCAACTCTTGATTTTGGCTCAGGTCCTGATCTCACGGTTTGTGGGTTTGAGCCCTGCTTCAGGCTCCCCGCTTACAGTGTGAAGCCTGCTTGTGATTCTCTCTCTCTCTCTCTCTCTCTCTCTGTCTCTCTCTCTCCACCCCTCCACCACTCATGCTCTCTCTCTCTAAATAAATAAATAAATAAATAAACTTAAACAAATAAGTCACCTACTCTAACTTTTCAAATGGATTGTGGTGATAGTTGCACAACTCTGTGAATATACTGGAAACCAGTGGATTGTACACCAGTTTAAATGGGTGAGTTGTGGGGCACCTGGCTGGCTCAGTTGGTAGAGCATGTGATTTGATTTCAGGGTTGTGGGTTTGAGTCCCACATTGGGTGTAGAGATTACTTACAAACAAAAAAACATATCTTTAAAAAAATAAATTGTATGGTATGTGGATTATATCTCAAGAAAGTTGTTACTAAATCAAAAAATCATATTGTTGGATCCAATTTTGTAAAACCCATGTATAAGTATATACACAGGGGGAAAAAAAAAACTAAGAACACCTTGACATATTAATAATGTTTAGCTATAAGGTGTGGGTTTGGGGATGATTTTTATTTTCCTTATGTCATTCTTCATTTCCTACACTTTCTCCTCTGAATATGTGTTACTTTTAAAACCAGAAAAAATAGGGGCGCCTGGGTGGCGCAGTCGGTTAAGCGTCCGACTTCAGCCAGGTCACGATCTCACGGTCCGTGAGTTCGAGCCCCGCGTCGGGCTCTGGGCTGATGGCTCAGAGCCTGGAGCCTGTTTCTGATTCTGTGTCTCCCTCTCTCTCTGCCCCTCCCCCGTTCATGCTCTGTCTCTCTCTGTCCCAAAAATAAATAAACGTTGAAAAAAAAAAATTAAAAAAAAAATAAATAAAAAATAAAACCAGAAAAAATAAATAGTACTTTAAAATGTGATACAGGCTACAATTCAGTGATGTATGTAGAATGATTGGAGCCGTGAGGGTGGAGGAGGGTGCTATAGACTGAATTGGGTCCCCCTGCCAAATTCCTACGTTGAAGCCCTAACCCCCAATGCGACTATATTTGGAAATAGGAGGCAATTAAGGTTAAATGAGGTCATAAAGGTGGGACCCTGATCTGATAGGATTAGTGTCCTTGTAAGAAGAGACACCCAGAGCTTGCTCTCTCCTCCCACCCCTATAGGCAGACACAGCAAGAAGGGAGCCTTCTGCAATCAGGAAGAGAGCCCTCGCTAGAAACCAACCCTTCCAGAACTTGACCTTGCATTACTCTCCTAGCCTTTAGAACCGCCAGAAAATAAACTTCCGTTACTTATGCTACCCAGTCCACGGTGTTCTGTTATGGCAGGTGACCTAAGATAGAAGGATTCACTCTCTTGGAGGGAAGAAGCAGGGAGGGTTTCTCCTGGTTTCCCTGGCTCTCCGTTGACCTCCTTCCATCTCCCTCCTCCCTGCTGCCAAAGCTATCTTTCTAAGGGCCGACCTAATCATACTATCCAAATGTTCCCAAGGCCTACAGAAAAAGTCCAGCTCCTCTACCTGCTGTGTGCCACTGCAGGGGCAGAGTTCCCGCTCTTCTGTAAGAAGTTAAGGGTCTGCTCCAACCTGCTCTAGGGAATCACCAGAAAGGATGTTGCATTCTGGTGATAAGTTTGGGGTTATGCCAGAATTCCTTTTACCCTTCCTTTCTCAGAAATACATACACAGTGGATCCCAAAGAAAGTTAAGTCAGTCTTTACAGAATGGAAGAATCAGGTGATTGTACCAAAGTTCCCCAAAATGGACACTGCACTCCAACCCAGCCTTGGCGGGGGGAGCCTGGGGTATACCCTCCAACTGCCTTGTCCCCAGAAACTCAGAAATCCCCAGATTAAAGAAGTAATCAAATCCTGCCTGGTTCCTGGGCGCTGGATGGCAAAGGCCTTTCTGCACCGGAAAAAGGGTGGACAAGAAAGCCGGGTGTAGATTTTGGGTATGAAGCTGGCATCCATCTTGTTGGTTGTTAGTCTATCTCAAGTCTCTTGAGATAGAACACACCTCCGTGGACCAGATGAAGCCACTTGAAGTAACAAAGTAACATCTGTGAACATGACTTCATGAGCCTCCAATCAACAGCGTCCACCTTCTCAGGAGACCCCCCCCCCCCGGCCCCCGCCCTGCCCCCAACTTTCCCCGTAAAACCCCTCGTTTATAAGCCATCAGGAAGTTCGGGACGTTGAACACTGGTTTTACGTTCTCCTGGGTGGTGCCACACCAAGGAATAGCCTATCTTCAAGGCAAAAACTTGGTGCAAGTCTTTTATTGGCTTGCGAAGCACGGGAGAGCAGCTCTCCTTTGCATTGGTTACAGGTAGATGGTGGGCAGGCCTTGAGAGGGTGTCTCGTTTGCCAAGACCGGAATCACGTGCAGACAGGTGAGTGGGCCTGGGCCTCCAAGCAAGAAGGCGGCACAAGCTTGACGTGAAGCCACGCGCACATGGAGGGCTCACGTGTACGAAAATGTGCTATGTCCCACGCAGAGAAAACCGTGACCACTCCCACCTAGCATCCGAGGATGCATCAGAATGCTCGGCTTTGGCTAGGCCACAGCCTTCCCGCCACAGCCATATCCAATCAGAAAGCACCATACTCCGCAAGTCAAGTACCGTCCAATCAGAAGCGGGATTCCAGGCCTAGGTCCGCCCCGAGGCACTGAGGACCAATGGGCACCTGGGCAGCGGCGGGCCAATCCCGGGCCGGGTGCACCGCGCAGCAGCGGCAGTTGGGCGCGTGGCGTCGGTGGCAGCGGTTGAGGTCTGGTAACGGCGTTGGGCAGCAGCTGAACTCACCATGGTGAGGCCCCCCCCCCCCCGGCCACTCTCGGTTCCTAGAGGCCCAGGCAGGAGGGAGGATGAAGCCCGCCACATGAGGCCCCTGGGTGGGGCAAGACTGGGACAAATCCTAGGACAGGGGCTCTGTGTGTGTGTGTGTGTGTGTGTGTGTGTGTGTGTGTGTGTGCGTGTGTGTGGGGGGGGGGGGGAGTGGAGATCGGGGGAAAGAGGGGGCTGGGCTGGGCACGGGAGGCCCAGGGCTGCCCGGACGAACAGATAATAGTCCTCTCGCTTGTTCTCTGGGTGTGCGAACCCTGAGGGCAGCGGCAACCTGCGTCGTGGTAATGTCCCGGATGAAGGGGTGTCGGCAGGTGCAGATGTCTTCTCGAAAATTGTAACTTTATGAGCCAGGTTGGAAGCTGGGTGACCTTGACTTGTTGGGTGTCCTTGACTCAGTCTCTGAGGACAGCCGGGTTCTTCAAACGTTGGGGTCCCAGGACAACCCTAGAGTATGTATGTATGTATGTATGTATGTATGTTAACGTATGTTTATTTTTGAGAGAGAGAGACACACACACAGCACAAGTGGGGGAGGGGCAGAGAGAGAGGGAGACACAGAATCCCAAGCAGGCTCCAGGTTCTAAGCTGTCAGCACAGAGCCCAACGTGGCGTTCGAACTCATGTGATAGGAGATCATGACCTGAGCTGAAGTCCAACACTTAACCGACTGAGCCACCCAGGTGCCCCTACAGTATTTATTTTTTTATAGAGTTTATTTGAGAGAGAGAGAGAGAGAGAGAGAGAAAGAGTGCAAGTGGGGGAGGGGCGAGGGAGAGGGAGAGAGAGAATCCCAAGCAGGCTCTGCACTGCCAGCCCAGTGAGCTCAAACTCACAAACCATGAGATCATGACCTGATGGGGAAGCAAGAGTCATGCTTAACCATCTTAGCCACCCAGGCACTCCATGGGCATCTCTACAGTGTAACAGATCAGGACTCCAAAAAGCCTTTGTTTATGTGGGTTATCTCCATAGTCATTTGCCATGTTAGAAATTTTAAAAATATTTATTTACTTTCAGACAACATGCTAACATAAACACCAGATATCCAAGTTGCAATAGCCATAGTTTGTCGCCTCTTGCAAGGAAAATAACATTCTGTGAAAAAAGCTAGTTCAGTTGGCAACTGAAAACACACAAGTGCTATTTCTTAAAACAGCTGTATTTCAGCAGGTGCACAAGTGCTTTATGGATACTTTCCGTTTTATCACAGTACTTGAGGGTGGATGTTTTATAAAATAATCATTTTTTGCTTCATCATGAATATTCTGAAATGAAATTGCCTTTTTTTTTTTTTTTTTTTTTTGGTCTTTTTACCGGGAGTGCATAAGGGTGAAGAATCTAACGAACACTGGTATAGTTTGGTGCCACTACCTTGATTTGTACTAGGGCATTAAGAGTTTTACCCACTTTTTTTTTTTAAGTTTATTGTTTTGAGAGAGAGAGCGTGAGAGAATCCCAGGCAGGCTCTGCACTGTCAGTGCGGAGCCCAGTGCGGGGCTTAAACTCATAAATGGTAAGATCATGACCTGAGCTGAGGTTGGATGCTTAATTGACTGAGGCACCCAAGCACCCCAGTTTTACCCACTGTTTGATTATGCACCATCAGTGAACACGGTGAAATGTGAACACGGTGAAAAGGGCTGGTTATCTCAGTAGTCCTACTGTGAAATCGCTTTAATTTCCAATTACCCTGAAGAGGTCTGTGGATCTCTAGTGGCCTGAGAAGGCCAGTGATTACTTTGAGGACTGTTAGCGGGTAGGGGATCAGTAGAAACAATTGACAGGAGGAAGAGAGCAGAAAGGTCTGCGCATTTGCTGTCTGGAAGCTGAAGCTTCTGGGTACGTAGGGAACAAAGTAATCTGCCAAGAATATGAAGAGAGCAGTTGGACTGGAGCTTGAAAAGAAAGAGGATGAAGATAAGGCTGAGTAAAGCAAGGTAAAATTTTAATGATCCAGGTGAGGTTGGTGATGAATTTTTAATGGCTTTCTATTGAAAGCTAGGAATGATTTTTCTGACTGCTTTTCGTTAGTTCCATTGGATAATCAGATGGAAGTGGCCTTGCAGATCATGTAGCGCACCAGCCCCCATTTTGTAAAAGAAAAAACTGAGGGATTTTCTCAGGGTACAGAGCTTACTGTGATCATACTAGGGCTGAGTCCGTAGACAACTAAATCAGGCATCCTGTGAAGCATAGGCTGCCTGGATTTAAGTAAGGCAAAATGAATAATACTGATCTGTAAATGGTGTGATTGTGTGGATTCCAAAAGACTTCCCAGAGTGTTGATGAATTTCTTCCCTGAAGGAGTGCATTCCTTGTCATTGGAGAAGTTCTTTCTGCAACTGAATAGTTCCTTCTGGGATGGATTCTTAGGGTATTGTGGCGTTACGTGAATCTCTATGCCCCTAATTGGAGAGTTGGTGTTTGTGTGATAAGAAACGGGACTGGGACTTCGGGGGCACCTGGCTCAGGCGGTTAAGCGTCCGACTTCAGCTCGGGTCATGATCTCACGGTCTGTGGTTCGAGCCCCGTGTCGGACTCTGTGCTGACAGCCCAGAGCCTGGAGCCTGCTTCGGCTTCTGTCTCCTTCTCTCTCTGTCCCTCCCCTGCTTGTGCTGCCTCTCCATAATAAACAATCCTTTAGAATAAAAAAAAAAATTACCTGCCAAACTTAAAAACAGGACTTCAAGTTCTTGGTATTGTATATTAGGATTTAGGATTCAAGGTGGGACACCTTGAATTTTATTTGATCTCTTCTATGTATTTGTAAGGATAAGGTGTCTAAAATAGAACAAATGATTAATGACTGTACAGTTATGTTTATGGCAGGAAAGATAGGATACAGTCAAAATCGGTGCTTTGAGTCTAAGGAAACCACCAAAGGACAGTGTAGTGTCCTACCGTTTGTGATGTCTGGTTGCCATTAACTCCTAGCCTTGAGGTGAAGGGAGTGGTCACTAGAAGCTGAGAAGGTGGCTTTGTCAAGAACACTGACTGCTGAAAGTTTGTGGCCTTGATAAACACACTCAGGGAGCTCATGGCAGTCCGGCAGGGTGGGAGCCAGGAAGTGAGCACCCTGACCACACTGTCCTCTAACCTCGCAGTCTCTTGCTGATGCCCGCCTTGGCTAATGCAACCAGAAGCCAGGTGCAAGGAAGCCCCTTAAATGCAGTCCAGATGGGTCAGCCTCCCTGAGCACAGCCCTGGGTGGAGAAAATAGAGGGTAGCTGTAGATGGGTAGATGGATGGCACACATATGGTGACCACTGGCACCTGGGCCATGGTGACCTGTGTCCAAGTCCACTCTTCCTTCCCTGATCTGTTACTTGTTACATTCTCTTTGGACAGGACACCATCAGAAACTAATCGCTATACTCTTTAGAGAATAACTGTGGCTGTATGGTGACTGTGGCTGTATGTGACTGTATGGTGTGGCGTTTATCACTGACATTACGTGTATGGTAGCAAACACTTTTGTGTGGGGGCTAAGTCCGGCACTTAGTAGCTAAGGCGGTTTAGAGCACCTCAGTTTTCATAGGGACTTGAAAAGGGTCACATAAGCCTTCTGGGAAAGGTCTGGGAAAGCCATAGACAATGTGAAATACATGTAGATGTGTGTGTTAATACGGTTTCCATGCCATATAGTGTTGGTTCCCTTGAAGACAAGGGGATCTCAACGTTTGTGTTCTGGTTCCCAGCGCGAGTGCATCTCTATCCACGTGGGGCAGGCAGGTGTCCAGATCGGCAACGCCTGCTGGGAACTGTACTGCCTTGAACATGGAATTCAGCCCGATGGTCAGATGCCAAGTGACAAAACCATCGGTGGTGGGGACGACTCGTTCAACACGTTCTTCAGCGAGACTGGGGCTGGCAAGCATGTGCCCAGAGCGGTGTTTGTGGACCTGGAGCCCACCGTGGTCGGTAGGTACTCGGGCACTTGGGCGGCTTTCCCGGGAGAGTGGGAGAGCCTCCCTGAAGCCCCCTCCATGCCCCCTGTGCTCCTTTGAATCCTTTCTGCGGAAAGGACGGGGTGTGCAAGTACACGCCTGTGGCTACATCAGGTGAGAAACTGAGGCTCCTAAGTTAGGAGAACCTAACGTACAGGAAAAACATAGGCTGGTAATAGATTCACTCGTGGCCGCCTCAGCCCCAGGCAGGTGGTTGTGTAGACTCCACCTGCGGGGTGCCCAGGCACTGGTCCCTCCTTAACGCTGCGCACACCAAAATGCTGCCGCGTGAGAATCTTGACCTGCATCTGACAGAAAGGTAAGGAGAGCACATTCGTTGGCTTCCTCCGGATTAGAAGGCTGAAGTGGTTGCCAGGGAGAGCTGCAAGGAGAGAGCACCTTTCAGTGGCCACCCAGGGGAAGACAGGATGTCACCCTAAAGCCTGTGAGAGGCAGGCCACAGAGGGTGCCCTGATGGGACTGGCCGGCCAAGGTCATGCTGACCTGGTGACTGTCTGGTATGTAAGCGATTTTTTAGTTACACTCTTGGAGGCAGCAGTGGGTAGGAGGACATACGTATGCACGTGCAGAATCACCTGCGTGCGGGTGTGAGTGGTTTCCCTTCTTTGAGGACCAGTCAGATTGGACTTTGTACCTCCACTTGACTTTACCTGGCGAGCCATAGATTGCTGTTGTGGTCTGCGTATGACGCAGAGACGTTTTCTACGAGACCCTGATGCTGCCGACCCGCGAGGAACGGCACGTGCTTGGTAGATCCCGACGGTCCCCAAACCCACCCCTCCTGGTGAGTTGACAACAGGCTTGAAGCCCTGCGGCCCACGTGTCCTCTTTGTAGATGAAGTGCGCACGGGGACCTACAGGCAGCTCTTCCACCCAGAGCAGCTGATCACCGGGAAGGAGGACGCAGCCAATAATTACGCCAGAGGCCATTATACCATCGGCAGGGAGATCGTCGACCTGGTCCTGGACCGGATCCGAAAACTGGTAAGGGGGTGCCGAGAAGGCTTCCTGTGGACGTTGCCCCGGACGGGAGGGTGTGCAGGGATTGCGACCAGGAGGTCGCCCTGGCAAAACCCCAGGCCAGAATCTTGAGTCCACGTTTCCCTTCACGTGTGGCTTCAGTGCGTCCGTACATCTCTAACGTCTGCCTTGCTTTGCTCCCGAGCGTCCTGCACGTGCGCTGTGGACGATTTGAATGTGTGATCATCCCGCAGAGGCAAAGAAGCGAGCGTGGCTTGTCGGAGGTCGGCGGTGTGGCTTCCGCAGGCACTGGCTCACGGTCTCTGGTTTCTCTCAGGCGGATCTGTGCACGGGGCTGCAGGGCTTCCTCATCTTCCACAGTTTCGGGGGCGGCACCGGCTCTGGGTTTGCGTCCCTGCTCATGGAGCGGCTGTCGGTGGACTACGGCAAGAAGTCCAAGCTGGAGTTTGCCATCTACCCGGCCCCCCAGGTGTCCACGGCCGTGGTGGAGCCCTACAACTCCATCCTGACCACCCACACGACCCTGGAGCATTCTGACTGTGCCTTCATGGTGGACAACGAAGCCATCTACGACATATGTCGGCGCAACCTGGATATCGAGCGGCCCACGTACACCAACCTTAATCGTCTGATCGGGCAGATCGTGTCCTCCATCACGGCCTCCCTGCGATTTGATGGGGCCCTGAACGTGGACTTGACGGAATTCCAGACCAACCTGGTCCCCTACCCCCGCATCCACTTCCCCCTGGCCACCTACGCCCCGGTCATCTCAGCTGAGAAGGCGTACCACGAGCAGCTGTCTGTGGCCGAGATCACCAATGCCTGTTTTGAGCCGGCTAACCAGATGGTCAAGTGTGACCCTCGGCACGGCAAGTATATGGCCTGCTGCATGTTGTACAGGGGGGACGTGGTCCCGAAAGATGTCAACGCAGCCATCGCCACCATCAAGACCAAGCGCACCATCCAGTTTGTGGATTGGTGCCCAACTGGATTTAAGGTAGGACTGGGTGATGTTGAGTGGTGTTACCGGTCAGCAGGCAGCCGACCAAGCACAGCATGCCCTTTGTAGGGGATGCCCTGTTCCATGGCAGCCAGCCCCTTGGTCATCAATCAGTGAGCCGGAGTGATAATTTATTCAGTGGTGCCATTTGAACTCCCTTCCTGAGTTATCACATTGTGTATCTGTGTGAGAATTTTCTTTTTTAACAGAACAGAAAGTTTTTGGAAGGATTTTTGTTGCCGCTTCTGGGTGAAAGAATTAGTGTGGGAAAAATAGTTTGGACTTAGAAATGTAGCAATTTTCAAGGGCATTTGGATAATTGATGTGGATATTTGAAATTGGGATATCACTGTAAACATCAGTGTTCCTAAATCCCACGTCATTCTTCAGGCATAAGGAAATTAAACGAAATCTAAACGTCCCATGCAGCATTTGATTTAACGAAAAATGGTCATGGACGTTTTTGGAAGAAATGGCAACATGCTCATTTCTCCGTTAGTAAGATTGGCAAGTTTGGGCAGAGGCTGCCTCCAACACAGTTTGTGCCAGTCTTCCATCTGATACAGAATAGGAAACTTGCTGTAGCTCTTCAGCTTTGTCCAGTACTTGGACGCTAAACTGTCGATGCTTTCCATCTGGGAGAACGTGCTTCCCTCTGCCTTGCTTTCCATGCCGCCTAGCTGGCTCAGACCTTACTGCTTCTGGTGGGCTTGCTGCAGCGGGTCCTTCACTAGCCCTTCCTATTCTGGGTTCAGGGATCGGCACAGTTGGCAGACCAGCCACGTAGAGTTTTATGTGGACACACCCACACCTGTTCATTGGTGTCTTGTTGTGGCCGCCTTTGTGCTCCAAAGAGAGAATTAAGTAATTGTGACAGAGACCATGTGGCCCACCCAGCCTAGAATATGTGCTGCCTTGCTCTTTTTTTTGTTAACATTTATTTTCATTTTTGAGACAGAGAGAGACAGAGCATGAACGGGGGAGGGTCAGAGAGAGAGGGAGACACAGAATCTGAAACAGGCTCCAGGTTCCGAGCTGTCAGCACAGAGCCCCACACGGGGCTCGAACTCACAGGCCGTGAGATCGCGACCTGAGCTGAAGTTGCACACCTTAACCAACTGAGCCACCCAGGCGTCCCTGTCTTGCTCTTTATAGACAAAGTTTGCCGACCCCAGCTCTAACTGACCCTGTGTATTCCTGCCCAAACCTCTGGTCGTGTTGTCTCCTGGTTTGGAAACTTAGAATGCCTCCCCTTTTGGACCCAGCCCTCGAATATCACCCCTTTCTCCTACTTAGCACACACATAGGCCACCTCCTGTTGCAGTAGTAGCAACAGTCCTAGGACCTGAGGGTGTGCCTGTCGCCCTATTGTGCACAGGCTGGCTCATTTGGTGGGAGACCGGGGCTATGATCTCCCCTGGTGATACGGCCATAGTACTCTGAATCGAGTGGAAAAGGTTTCAGCTACAGAAATGAATCCCCATCTTGTAGAAGCCTATGGGGAAAATAACATGAGCAATACAAAGCAGTGTCCCCTTTTAGAAGAAACAGCCCTGTTACCTGAGCACCTGTCACATGTCTCAGTTGCTGGGACACAGCCCTTCAGGCAACTTGGGACTGAGCCGGGAGCCAGGGCTCCTTTTCCCCAGTTTTCCTGGTCTGGAAACCAGCACCCTGCTCACCTGACACCTTGCCTGGCACAAAGAAGGCACCTGCATGTCTTTTGTTTCCATGAAAGCAGCTACCGTTTCTGGGTTTGACACAAGTTGCACAGACTGTTTTCTTCCCCATCTCTGGCAGGTGGGCATCAACTACCAACCCCCCACCGTCGTCCCCGGAGGGGACCTGGCCAGGGTGCAGCGGGCCGTGTGCATGCTGAGCAACACTACCGCCATTGCCGAGGCCTGGGCCCGCCTAGACCATAAGTTTGACCTCATGTATGCAAAGCGAGCCTTTGTGCACTGGTACGTGGGGGAAGGGATGGAGGAAGGGGAGTTCTCCGAGGCCCGGGAGGACCTGGCAGCTCTGGAGAAAGATTATGAAGAGGTGGGTGTGGATTCCGTGGAAGCAGAGGCTGAAGAAGGGGAAGAATACTGAATGGGGACATGGCTGGCAGGCATTCCTCTCTCCCTCTCTCTCTTGCCACCCTGCAGCACAGGTGGTTTTCAGTTAAAGTTAAATCCAATTAAAGTTTCTGCATGAAACTTCGGTCTATTGTGATGCTCATTTGGGATACACTCATGTGACTGCACAGATGGGTAGGACCCCAAGGCCTGTCAGGCCGTGTGGAAAGCTGTCCTGGGCTGCACTGTGAGTTGTGTACAGCACTACCTACATCTGTAGGGAGCCAGTGCATACTTGACATGATCTGCATGGCCTGGGGACAACAGTTCTTTCCAAATTGAGGTTCCAAAGCACAAAGATTGCCTAGATTCTAGCAAAACTGAGTTAGGCTTTCAATTGAATTTGCAATTTTTCAGGTTTCTCTGTTGATGGCACATGGTGACTAATGTGTAAGTTTGGAACTGGAGTTTGAACGCCTGAGGTCCATGGAAGGGGGCTGTCCATAAAGTCCTTAATGCTGTGGGTCAAATGTGTAGGGTGAGGACATTGGGCAGGGTGGGGGGGTGTTGGAGTTTTATTGGATTCCCCATGGCATTCACAGTCACAGGGTGAGCTCTAGATTACGGCTCATCTTTGACTTTACTGTGCACGTAACCTGTAAGACAGCATTTCCACTCCACCCTCAGACCCTTGCAGCTCTACCCTGGGAATGGTCTCGGCAAAAGCACTGCACCTTTCTCTTTAGCGGAACATGTTGACGTGCATTTATAAAAGTTTTAGTAACAAGAGTTTGAACTGTGCAGGTCACTTCTATGTGGATTTTTTACAGCATGGTACTGTAAATGCATTTCTCTTATGATTTTCTTTTCTCTAGTTTCCTAGAGTATAATACAGTATGTAATAGTATATGATATATATAGTATATGTATACAGGCTATAATACATACGTAAAAGATGTGTTAATTGACTGTATATTATCAGTAAGGCTTCCTACTAACAGTAGGCTGTTGGTAGTTAAGTTCTGGGGAGTCAAAAGTTAGGCTTGGATTTTCAACTATGCAGGGGTTGGTGCCCCTGACCCCCATTTGTTCATGGGCCAACCATACAGATATTTTTCTCTATGACCTGAAAATAAGGTATAGTAGGGTGAAACCACTGGTTTAGGTCAGTTGGTTGTTACGTTCAGCTGCAGTACGTCTAGGCCCACAATGCAAAACTGATTCTCAATCTTGGAGCCTTAATGTATTCAAAAGGTGATAGAAAACAGCTTGGATGGACCCTCGGTTTTTCACAAAGCTTTATTACCAGCCGGAGGAAACCACACGTAGCCTCTGCTAGGAGGCTGGTGGAGCCCACAGCTGGGTGGCGTGAGAAGTCTGCCCGTCTCAGGTGCTGCTCCGAGTGGGGCTCTTCCCCGGCCCGCCCCCCTTCGGCAGCCTGGTAGCACTGGGTTGTCGGGGCATTCTTTGGCTGGATCCTTCCCGGCCGCCACGCTCTGCCAGTGCTGGGCCTCCACCCAGAGCCGTGCTGCCTTTGTTTCTCCCTGAGTGGACGCAGAACACAATTGTTAGGAACCAGGGCACACTCCACAGTCGGCACACCCACTACATTTGTGTTCCTTGCACATTACGTCTGGTACATCTCTGTCCGACCTTTCAGCCAGGGATCCTCTCAGCTCTGAGCCCTGAGGCTGAGGACCACCTGCAGAGGGCACATCCAAGAGAAGTCCTCCACAGAGTGCAAGAGGCCCTCGAGCACAGGTCCTAGGACAGAAGCAGCACGAGGAACAATGGGGAAAGTCCGCAAGGCCCATTTAGGGAAAGGTGAGCTCAGCCGGTTGACTCCCGCCCTGGAGAGTGTAAGGAATCGCCCGACCACCAGCAGCACAGGAGGGCTCACCACCAGGGCCACCACTTCGAAGCCTCCCCTGGCGCTCCCTGCTCCAGGTCACCCACAGCTGAACTGCTGGAAGCACATCCCTCAAGAATGGAAGTCAGGCTTTTGGATTTGGACCTTGGAATCTTTCCCTCAGGCGTTTCCCTGACTACCTCAAAGTATTTTGCAAACTTTCGCTGGTCAAGCCTCTAGCTCTCAAGTTCAGCTCCAGGATCCTGTGACTGGCTTCATGCTGAGGCTTGACTGCTCAGAGGAAGCTTGCCCTGACCACAGGTAGTCACATTCAGATGGAGACCACTGGTGCAGATATCCCTTGACTTGTAATTTACTTACCTTCCCCTCTTTCTGTGAAGACAGGAAGATCTGTAATGACACTTGGGCCAAACTTTATTCTAAAGGAATGGCTTCCCTGGCTTCAGGATGTTGACAGCATTCACAAGACCGAGAGGACACCAGGAGGCACAAAATGTGCCCAGGGAGCAGGCTCACCCCCTGGGTCACAGTCCCTCCCCACTGGGCCTTCCCCAGCCAGGGCTCCTCTCTGCGCCAGCCTGGCAGGGTCCATCCTTGTTTGACCCTCAACCTTAATGTCAGTTCTTAGTCAAATAAACAGCCTGCAATGGGGACATGTGGGTTTTTGGAGAAAAGACACCATGAATTTCTTGGGGGCATGTTGAGTCACTCCTGGTTCACCATTTGTCACCTGGAACGAGGGGAGGCACCTACATTTGTGACACTGCAGTTCCTGGCTTCTTCAAGACATCAGACTCCCTTTCCATCCTCTCTGACACTACTTTCTCCCCAGGACTCCTGCAGAGATAGGACAGCCCTTCCTAAGAGCATTTCTGAACAGCTCCTCCCCAGGGAACAACAGGGGGTCTTTGCTGCCTAGTGGGGTGGAAAGGGTTACCATGGTGCCACTGCTTGGAATGCCACAGCTCAGATTTTCCCCTGCCCTGCCTCCCTGGGCTTGCACAGGTTTGATTCAATGGAGATGTAATAACACGTTACAGAGGGCCAAGGGCATGTGGTGGGGCGAAGCTGGGCCAACTCAGCCTGCCAGTGGTTCATGGAAAAAACAAAAGTAGAGAACCGTCACCACACATTTCCTTTTTTCCTGTTACACGTTCTGATATTCTGGTTCCCGCTGACTGGTCAGTGGGCAAGGATCCTGTCTCCTGTGAGTGCACGACCCCGCCACCCTACAGCTCCCAACCTGCTGGTCAGCTATGAGGCCATGTCCCTCTCCAGGCCTGGCCAGACTGGCATAACTCATCTGTAGCACCTGGCCTACCCCTGCGTGCTTAGGCATCCTACAGACTAGGCCCAGGGCTCCTGAAGGACCTGAAAATATAGCTCAAGCATAGGCCACCCCCAAAATGGCAGTGTGGGTCTCAGACGTGGGCCCGGGTCTGAATGCAGCTTTTTTTCACCCTGCCATATATCTGAATTTCCTCTCCCCCTCAGTATAATGACCAGGGCCCTTCTGGAAAGTCCAGGATGAGAGGAAAGGAGAAAATAGCAAATAATATTCATTTTTAACCTTGATGAGGCTGACAAACCCTGGAAATAAGACACCAATGTAAATTTGAGCCATTAAGAAAACCATCTAACCGTTTATCGAGCTCTGCAATTCTTGGAACCTTCAGGAATCACGTGCTCTCTGTTAGTGGAGAGACCCACTTAGGCCTCATGCAGAGCTGGGGAGGCATTCTGGTCTGAGGAGAATGGTGTGAGGGCCTGTCAGTGGACAGACCTGCTCTGTCCTGGACACAGCAGGGGACTTTCTGGAACCGGTCTTACCTGCCCCAGCTCCCTGCAATGGGGTAGTTAGGGTCCCATGGATTGGAGGGCAGGACTGAGCCAAAGGTGACTATAGGCTAGGGTGGGTGGCAGTGACATGCCCCCAGGCCCGATGCCTGAGGAGCCCTCACGGGTGTCAAAGACAGCACTGAAGGTTAAAAACAGCCTGGCTCACGGTGTTAAAAGGTTGGTGCTCCTCCTACCCCTAATACCTGACCGAACCCCCCCCAACCCCAGATGAAGCAAAACCCCAAAGGCAACCCTAAACACACCCCCTGCGGCTGGGGAGCTGGCCCGCCCCAGCGGGACCCACTGAACCATTTAACTCTGGTGTGGCCCATGTGATCCCAACTCCCCAACCCCTGCAAGCTCTGTTGGCAGAGGTGCGGGGGGATCAAGGGTTGACAAAAAGCCCAGAATGTGAGAAGCTGCTCCCATCTTGCCCATGTTCCCCGGGAGTGGCCTTTCTCCTTCATGGTGGGAGCACTCCCTCGTGCTCAAATGGGCCGGTGGGGCCCCCTGAGGTCAAATATTAGTGACCGGCCGTAAGCGGACACTGGATGTGTGTGTGAGGAAGGAAAAGAACAAGGGGGTGAGGCAGCATAGCAAGTGCCCTGATATCCTCAAGGCTGGCTGGCAAGGTCTGGTGGCCAGGGTGAGCGTGCAGCCAGGACCACCTATCACTGCTACTCGAGAGCCCACCAGAAGGTCTACACGCACCAGCCAGTCCTGCTGCCCTCTCTGGCTGAGCACACAGGAGTGGCTTAATCAGTCAGTGCTTCCAGAACACATACAGACATAATGACAAAGACTGATGTGCACCATGGACATGCACACATGCACTTTTAGCCCTTAACTGGGCCTGTGCTTCTTAGGAGATGTGACCCTCTCCTGCACACATGCAGTACATAAGCCCTGACTCAGCGTTTCAGGCAAAGTTCAATTGTTCTGGAGCAGCACTGTCCCAACAGAAATATGATGTGAACCACATGTAACTCATTTTCCAGTAGCAACATTAAAAAGTAAAAGGTGGGGGAGGGGCCGGGTGGGCTCAGTCAGTTAGGTGTCCGACTTCGGCTCAGGTCATGATCTCATGGTTTGGGGGGTGGAGCCCTGTGTTGGGCTCTGTGCTGACAGCTCAGAGCCTGGAGCCTGCTTCGGATTCTGTGTCCCCCTCTCTCTCTCTGCCCCTCCCCCAGTTGAGCTCTGTCTCTCTCTCTCTCTCTCTCTCTCTCAAAAATAATGTTAAAAAAAAAAAAAAAGTAAAAAGAAACAGGAAATTAATGTAAATCATGTATTTTAATTAACCTAAAATGTGCAATATTACCATTTCAGCATGTAATCGATATGAAAATTACTTGTGAGGTATTCTTTTTGTTCCAGTTCTCTGGCATCTGGGTGTCTGGTGTATACTTAAACTTGCAGTGAGTCTCAGCCGCGAGCCCTGGGGGGCCCATGGCTCCTGTACGGGACAGCGCAGCTCTGTGTAGGGCTCACAGCTTCTGCACACCAAACTTCATCTTACACATTCCAGAGGAACATCTTTTTAAAGCATACAGTTTCCCTAAGCCTCAGCAGAGAACACTCGACCGAATTTTATTTTTCCTTGGTGACCACACCCTCATCAGGACAAGCATTTACCCTCTTTGTGCTCTTAGGGTCTTCTGTTTCCCCATGTCCTGCCTAGTAAAGCCAGGAATGGATGAGCTTGTCAGTGACAGTCCCCACAGGCCACCTGGATGCTGAGCATGCTGCAGCTTACCAGATCAAACTCCTGGGCGGGCCTCCAGCCCCTGGTCTGCAGCAGCTGCCACCCCAATTCTGTGGGAAACCTAAGGCCAGCGAGCCCTAACAGCCCCAAACCCCCATCATGATCCTAGGCTACCACAGTCCCCCAACTGATCACTCTGACGACTCTCCTCATTTTTTTCTACCTCAGATTCTGCCCAAGGTCTGTGTGGACAGACAGATTCTGCAACATGTGGCCTCAGAGCTCTTGGTCTCCGATGGCCTCTGCCTCTTGGCCACAGCACACTCCTGGCATGGCCCCTCATGTGCCCCACTCCCTTCCACTGCCTCCCCACCCACCCCCTCTCCAGGCTGCCCTCTACCCTCACTGGGCACCTCCTCAGGACCTCTATGTCCTCATATCCTGGCCACTGGCTGCCCAACCCAGCAGACCCAAGGCATAAGCATTTGAGAAAACCCTGTGGGGCCCAGCACTCCATGCCACTCCTGTCCCTATGCTTGGGGCTTCTTCCCCACCTCTCTCCAAGCCCCTCTATGTCAGTGCTCTGAGCACCAAAGCAAACCCACTCCACCTCTGGGCTCTCCGCCCTCCCTTTCCCACCTCTCCCCTCCAAGCTCAGGCCCGCTCCCACCAGTGACCTGGGCCCGCATCTCAGGCTGGAGCGCTCCCCACTACTCCTACCTCAAAGGGCTGCAGGGCAACAACACTCTGAGCCTGCTTAACCCTTGCTGCTCCAGCAAGGCTGGCTACACTGGCTTCCTCCGGTCTCTGTCCCCATTGGTGTATCTAGCCATCTCCCAAACTGGAAGGGGGACCTGTCCATCTCACAGCCCCCCTGAGCCCTCAGCGCTGAGAGCCAGCCTGGCACCCAGTCACTGGGTGAGCAAGCAGCAACACCCCCTTGAAAGAGGAGGGCTCCATGCCCAGTTTCTCCCTCCCTCTGCCCACTGATTCCTCAACTCAGCCTTGTAGTCTACTGGCTCTACCCTGACCTGCCCCTTGGCCCTTCCCCATGCCGAGTTTCAGGTGGCACCTAGAACAGCGAGGTCGGTGATGTGGGAAAGGATATGGAGAGCACAGCCAGGGCAGCTGTGGGATCTCAGGCCCTCACACGCCCCTGGCTCTGGGCCTCCAGCCTCGCCACACCGGGCAATGCCTGGAAGGTACCCTCAGCTCAGGAAACAGGCAGGAAAGGACAATCACATCTTACCCTCTAGGCTACCTGTCAGGTGACAGCATCTAAGCAACCAAGGTGTTTCTCACACCTAAGGCTTCCCTCTCTACAGCAAAGTAAAGGCTCTCCTGCCCCTCGGCCTGGTGCCCTCCTCTCGGGGTGAGGGCACCTCTACAGAGCACAAGTCACACCTGGCAGAATTGGCCTCTGGGGGCAGGGGGCGTTGGTCCCATTCCAGAAGTACTGCAAGTGGTCTCTAATAAACCAAGATCTGAAATTGTGTCCCCAATCCCTAAGCTGTGTAACAGGGATGGCCCATAGGGTCCTGCCCTGGCAGTTCATCTCCAAGTTGCTCTGACTCTCGAATAGGGGCCACAGCAGTTTCCACAGAAACAAGAAAGAGCACCAACCCCCAGAGATAAACCAGTAAACGCAACCTGCAAAAGGAGAGAACAGGCAGCAAGAGAACCGGAGGGAACCGGGGGGCCCTGGAGAGAGAGGCGAGTGCGTGGCAGCTGGGCCGTGGAGCAGAACCGGAGAGGCCGCAGGCCGCGGGGCCGAGGAAAAGGAGGGCCTTGCAGGGGGACTACAGCTCTTGGCAGAGAGAAAGGAGGCCTCTGGAGGTCAGAGAGAGACACAAAGAGAGCAGACAGAGCGTGGATCAGTAAGGAAGCCTGCGCTCCAGTGCCCAGGGCCTCTCAGGAAAGGGGGAAAGGGGGCGTGGGTACCCAGGGCCCTGGCACTCCCTCCCACAGGGACCCAGCCTGCCCCCCACCTGAACATCGGCCCCTTCTCAGGATGTCTGTGAGTGCCCGAATGCTTCTGGCCAAGCATTCAGGTTGTTTCTGAAACTGGGAGCAGATGCGACACACCAGGAGGATGCAGCCGGAGCTCCACTGTGACACCTTTGTCATGGGCACCTGCTTATCCCCCAGTCATGACTCTCGAGAGTCAGGAGGCCCCTCAAACTTGAGCCCAGTGCGGTGCCCACTCAGGCCTCTGCACCCTGCGTGTCTAGGGCAGCCAGGGGCTGCCATGATGACCCGTCCTGCAATCCGAGGAAGAACGCTCAGCTGGCTAGACTCCTGGGCAGCACCTGGGCCCAGATGGGGTATAGGCTAAGGGGCGGCAGTAAGACCTCTGCCTGCCCCGCTCCCTGAACACTTTCCTGGACGCTGTACACACCGTGAGAACAGGAACCAAAGCCACCTTGTTCCCGTGTTTGTGGAATGAGAGCGTTTCTACCCAAGGAAGGAGGCAGAATCCCATATGAGGCTTAGCCTGCTGGCCACCCTGGACACCCGCTTTGCGACCACCTGATCTGGACTTGCATATGTAGCAAAGGGTAGCAAAGAAACGAAACTGGGGACTGGAAACCAAAAGGCGAGCCCTTGGACAGTCCCTGTGGGTCCTGGGAGAAGACGCACAGTAAGGCCAGGCCACTCAGGACCAAGCCCACCTTGTGTCTGGCACCGCCCACGTGCCTCCCCTGCCACCCGCCTCCTGAGTCACAGGGGCAGGGAGCACCGGGCCCAGCTCTGACCTCGGGTCTCCGGGACGCTCGATGTGGGCAGAGACACGGCCACAGGGTCCTGGGGCTCGCTCGCCAGCCTCTGCCCAGCACACATGGACTTGAGCATCTGGAAGACAGCGAGGGGCGCCACGTTCAGCTTCAGCAGGTCCACCAGGATCCTGGAGAGAACACACGCGGGGGGCAGTGAGCCTTCCTCGCCCAGGCCCAGGAAGGCCACTTCCCTCAAGACCCCAACTCTACTCTGGGCGCTCAAAGGGGTCCGAAAAGGGCGGGGTGGGGGTGGGGGGCTCCTCCAGATCAGAGGCCCGGGCGGGGGAGCAGGGGTGTCTGGGGGGTGGGGGGGTAGGATGAGCGCGCACTCCCACCCGCGCGCGCTCACTTGAACACGTCGGGGTCTATGGCGCCACCCGCCGCCTGCGCCAGCTCGTAAAGTTCCATCTCCTCGGCGCTCAGCACCTTCTTCCGCCGCAGCGCGAGCTTCTGCAGGGCCGCCTCCAGCCCCGGGGGTGCTCCCGGCCCGGGGCCCGCGCCCGGGGCCGCCATGCACCCGGCTAGCGGGAAGACGAGCGCCCCGCCCCGCCGCGCTCCCTCCTCTGACCCCGCCTCCGCCGGGCCCCTCCGGCAGCTCCCACAGCGCCTTCTACTGGCTCCGCCGGTCGCTTCTCTCCCTGAAGCGCTACCGCCTGGCCTGCCCCGCAGCCCTACAGCAGAGGGCGCAAACCGGTTTGTCTCCTCTCCGCCATTCGATCCGCAGAAGTTTACCTGCGGGATGATGAGGGATAAAAGCAGAAAAATGTGCATCTTTAGCCCAGAAAGCTGATAGCCTGCATAGTTTTGATAAGGATCAAATAAGTACTGGTTGCTACATTCTTAAAGGGTCTCATGACTGCCTGTATGTCTCATCGATAGTCAACACCGAACTGAATGAGAAGCACCAGAGAAATCTTGTGACAGTAGTTGTAGGAGTAGAAATTGCAAGAAGACATTTATGATCTATACTCCCTGCGCGTCCTCTCCCCCTTGAACACTAAGCATATAACCACTAGCTTCGTACAGCAAAAATGCAGCTCTTTCGGCCCACAAGTCCTGTATCGTGCTACCTAAATGAACTTACTAAGTTGCACGGATCATCTCAAGAATTCTTTTTTGAGGGTCGCACTCAATGATCCCACAACAGGGAGACGTGTTAGGCGTAGGGGATGCCGTGGCGGACCTCAGAAACCCGTTTCTGGGCCATCAGGGTCGGGCCGCATTGGTCGTTCTCGCTTGGGCAGCAGCACCCAGGGCAGTGCCTGGCATATTGAAGGCGCTCAATAAACGTCTATCGCAAGAAGGTCAGTCAATGCACAGTGTATGATTTTTCCGCTCCAGCTCCCCATTAGAGGGCGCGCTTCCAGGACCTTAAGAAACGGCTTCTCTTTAGCAGGCGCACGCGCGCTCCTTCCAGGGCACACGGAACTCTGGGCTAAGGGACACAGCTGCCCCCGCTGCACACGCGCATCCGGAGGTGTAACCCATAAACCCCGCCGGCCTTCACTTTGCGCACGCGCCCTTTGAGGTAACTGCTCGCAGAGGTAGCGGTGCGTTTCCCGCCAGGCCAGGGGAGGCGTGACGCCAAGCGCAGCTTGATGACGACATTTCGGCGCCGGGTAGCCGAATGGCGGTCTCCGTCCCTTAGGCGGGCGACTTTATGGGTCCCACAGGTGAGTGGTTGGGGCCGCGTGCGGGACGGCCCCCGCGTTCCGGCCCCCCCCCCCTTCCGGACCTCCGCCTAAGTCATTTCCGTTTCTACGCGAGCCGCAGGCCTCAGGCCCGGCGCCGGTAGCCCTGCCCCCGGCCGGGCGGGCAGGCTGGGAAGCCAAGGGCTCGGCTGTGCGCTCATGCCGTCTTCCTGGGCTGCGCACTCGTGCCACCTTCTCGCGCGCCTCGCACACCCGGTCCTGGTGGGTGCTTGGTTAACGTTCGTTGACGGGTTGGCGGAAGGAGAGATTCAAGTTAAAGTTGAGCCTTGGGCTCCACAGGCCGTGTGGGAGGAAGAGCCGGGTGTGGATTCTCGCCTGACTCTTCCTCCCTGTGTGGACCGACCTTTGGGAGCCTCAGTTTCGTCTTCTGTAATATGGAGCTCCCATGCTCACTTAACAGCATACTTGTGAGCGTACTCTGGGAACATACTCTGCTTCTCAGAGCGCAACCAAAGGGAGGCCTTGGCAGTAGTGTGATTTGCTTGGAATGACTGGCGATGCCTCTCTGAGAAGAAACCCCAACAGGATCCGAAGCAGCCATTGAAGAAAGTGGGTGTAAAGTGGCGGATGAAGGGAACACTTGGTACACAGCGGAGAAGGGTGTGATGGACGAGCCAGGCTGTGGCAGCGTTAGAGAACAGGGCAGAAGAGACACTGCCCTCTCTTGGAAATACTCCGTGTTTTGGTGCCTCTGGGCCTCAGTTCTTAAGCTGCTGCCTATGCAGGCTTCGTCTAAGAAGGAGGTGCTTCCTTCCACCTCATCATCTCTAAAGCTCTGCCCTTTGCAAACAGGCCAAGATTTTACGCTGCTTTGATCCTTCTGCTTTGGTCATCTTAATCAGTGTTCTCCTGGCCACTTGGTTCAGGAGCAAAGTGTTTACATTTTCCTTGAAACTGAATTTGATAGCGGGTGCCTGGATGGCTCGGTTGGGCTTGATTGATTGATCACTCGTGGTTTGGGCTCTGGTCACGGTCTTGCTGTTCATGGGTTCAAGTGCAGAGCT
Organism: Leopardus geoffroyi; assembly: GCF_018350155.1. Taxonomy (NCBI): domain Eukaryota; kingdom Metazoa; phylum Chordata; class Mammalia; order Carnivora; family Felidae; genus Leopardus; species Leopardus geoffroyi. The sequence goes on along the minus strand of NC_059339.1, from coordinate 27,326,721 downwards.
TGCTTGGGATTCTCTCTCTCTCTCTCTCTCTCTCTCTCTCTCTCTCTGTCTCTCTCTCTCTCTGCCCCTCCTCTGCTCATGTGCTCTCTCTAAATAAATAAATGACCATTTAAAAAAGACACCTGAATTTGATAGCTAATATCAAGAATTGAAGAAAACCTGGAAGATGCTTATATTGCCAAGAAGCAGAGATGCACATCTCCCCTCAACTCCACTGCCTCACAGCCTCCTTGCATCTAGTCTTTCTCCATCCACATACACTTTCATTTGCCACCTCAGCACCTTTACTCTTGCTGTGGGCACAGCTGTGCCAGGAAAGCCATCATCAGTGGGACTCGGCAGGCTCCCTTCCTGTTCAAGTCTGGATATTTTCACTTTCTGACCTGGGTGGTCAGAGAGAAGGGAATCTAAAGAGTTGCTCCTGATTTTCTGATGGCTTGTTCGAAAGCTTCCTCCAGCTTGCTCATCCCCTCCATTCATTCTCATAGAGCACAGGTGACATTCGGGAGATTCACCCACCTGTCTCTGTGGGAGATGTGTTAGGAGATGAGTATATTAGAGTCTTGGCTCTGCTGAGTGAGGGCAAGTGAGTTACCTCCTCTCTGCTGCTAGTTCTTTATCTGTATTGGCCCAGCAGATTGTTGTGAGGAAGTATAGTCTGTTCTTGCTTAACAAACTTAGCAGCTTAAGACTGCGTCCATTTATTATCTCACAGTTCTATAGTCAAGTCCAGGAGGGCTTGGCTGGATTCTCTGCTTAGGATATCACAAGACTGAAATCAAGGTGTTGGTTGGCTTTGCTGTTACCTAGAGGCTCTCAGGAAAAATCTTTCCAAGCTTCTTCGAGTTGCTGGCAGAATCCACTTCCTTCGGGCTGCAGAACTAAGGTCCCCATTTCCTTACTGGCTGGCAATGGGAACTGCTCCATATCTTAGGGTCCGCCCACTTGAGACTTCAATTGTATCTGCAGAATTCCTTCACAGGACCTGAATGAGCATTTGGTTGAATCGTGGAGGGCTATCTTTAACATTCTGCCTACCACTGAGTATTAAATGAGGAAATACGTGGAGGGTCCTTAGAACCAGGCGTGCCACACAGCAAGTGCCGTACAAGCTTTACAGATTCGCCACTGCGAACTTGGCTCTGAAGCTGGCCACCACGTACTGCATCAGAACAGCGTTTTTGTAAAACGTGAAACTTGGCAGCACAGGCTGTGCTGTAGTATAGTGTCGTGTGGCAGATGTTGAGATTTCGCCTTGGTTTTTTCACAGTGGTTTCCTAAGGTGGCCGTTTTCAACGTTCCCCAGGAGGCTGCTATGGCGTTCCCTCACCTGCAGCAGCCCAGCTTCCTCCTGGTAAGTGTCAGTTGCCCGCGTGAGGGTCAGTGAGATGATGGTTCTACAGCTGAGGGACTTGAGAGTCCTATCCACTGACTTGAACTTTGCACTGGTGGTTTCCTGAGGGGCATGTGAGGAAAAGAACGTTGGACTTGGGATTAGAATCCTTAGACTTGGCTCTGCCCCCTAATGGTGTAGGACCTTGGGTTTACTCAGCCTCTGAGCCCTGTTTTTCTAATCTACAAGAGGAGCTTCTTACCTACAAGATAAGTTGGTTCACGTGCCATTTTTACTGCTTCCTGAGGTCTGGGGAGGAGCACGGGAAAGGATATACATCAGAATTTTCATGTCTTGTAAACCTTTACACATTGATGGGATATTCTAATAATCGTACTGTCATCCCTGGACAATGGAGGGACAGGGACCCTGCGGTGCTGGGGGCAACCAGGACTGTACTCTAAGTATTAAACATGACACCAAGAAGTTAGGTGTGAGGCAGATATCAGTGGTGAGGATTCCTAATTTCAGGTCCCAGAAGATACTTCTCGTAAACATTTATTCAGAAGGACATCCTTCCATGGTGCACCCTCTAGAGCCAACAGATGCAGTGCCTCTGGCATCGAGTGGGTAGAGACCAGGCATGCTGCTAACCTCCCCACCCTCCGTGGCTGCAACAGCCCAGGTTTCCACCTCTGACTGAGACACCACCTTCATTTAGAGGTGGCTAAGGCCTTAGGTATCCTTGGGCAGAGCCCTCTTGGTTCACATTCTGATATTTTCTCCTGATCTTAATCCATACCCCATGACCTTGGGTAGATTTCCTTCATTCTTGTCCTGAATTTCCTAGCCTGTCCATCACCTTCATGATTAGTGTCAACATTTGGTTAAAGCTGTCTATCATTTCTCACCTGCGTGCCTTGTTTCTTAAGATAGTGAGTTTAGTTGGTTTGTTACCTACTGAATAAAGGGTAGCTTGGTTAAGAGGCCTTCTGTCACTCTCATTTTGCTGGGCATCCTCACTGATGATCACAGTGGGGTCATCACAGGGGGTCATCACATGGGAAATTTCCAGTTCACGTGTATGCACTCAGTGAGTACCCTGTGGTCTCTGAGGGGTGCCCTACGCATAAGCATCCTCTTCTGGTTGTGGGACTGACCCTGGAGCTGACCCCCTGCTTATGGATTGTGTGGAAGTCACTTCGGTCATGCAAATGTGCAGTTCTCTGCTATAAGTGGGGATGCCTGACAGAGGGTGCAGGGAAGAAGCCTGAGAGTTGGCGATGTAGAGAGCCAAGGCGTCTCCTAGTCGTGTCCTTTAGGCCACTGACAGAGGCACGAGGTGCCGGGGAACCAGGCCGGTGGTATGTCTGACTCCTACCTATCATTTGGATTTCTGTTTTGATTCGAGCCAGGATAACCGCAAAAGCCCCCAAGTGAATATGCTCATGATCTTTTTGGTTTGTTCTATCTTCTAGGCTAGCCTGAAAGCTGACTCTGTAAATAAGCCTTTTGCACAGCGGTGCCAAGACTTGGTTAAAGTCATTGAGGATTTTCCAGCAAAGGTACAGCTGTGCTAGCATCTCCTTGGGGCATGTCTCATACTCGTTGAAAAACATTTTTTTTAAGTTTATTTATTTATTTTGAGAGAGAGAGAGAGAGAGAGAGAGACAGAAAGAATATCCCAAGCAGACTCTGTGCTGTCCAGGCAGAGCCCCGTGCAGGGCTTGATCCTGTGAACTGATCAAGTCCACTCATGACCTGAGTGGAAATCAAGAGCCAGATGCCTAACCGACTGAGCCACCAGGCACCCCTGAAAAATGTTCTTATATAAGCCCCTGATTCCTACCTCTGAGCATTGCCCTGGACAGAGGCTTGACCCAGTATTGTAACTGTCACGTGTATGGACACATTTAAACATGTCAGCATGTAGGCCAGGGGTTCTCAGCCACAGGTGCTTCTGTCCTGCATGGGATACTTAGCACCGTCTGGAGACATTTTTGGTTGTCACACAGGGGAGGGTGCTACTGGCATCAAGTGGGTAGGGACCAAGTGTGCTAGTAAGTATCCCCAAATGCACAGGACAATCCCCACCCCAACAAGGAAGCATCCAGCTCAAAAAGATTGAGAAACCCTGATGAAAATACTGAAAAGATACATTTAAATCACACCCAGAATTATCAAATAGTAGTGTAAGCCCAGGCAGCTGGCCTGGACAAGGATTCTCACCGACGATCACAGGAATGTCATCAGGGGTGGTCAGTGACTCCAGAAATTTCCAGTTCATGTGTACACACTCCATGGACGAGGTGGGCAGTTTGTGGCACGGGGCTGGACTGGGTGGGAGGCTCACGTGGCATGGAGCCCGGCAGTGGGCACCGGTCCTCAGCAAGCCTGCCCGCAGCCTCCCCTGCACACCCATTTCAGGAGCTGCACGCCATCTTCCCGTGGCTGGTAGAGAGCATTTTCGGCAGCCTGGACGGTGTCCTCGTTGGCTGGAACCTCCGCTGCTTACAGGGGCGAGTGAGCCCTGTGGAGTACAGCATTGCAATGGAGTTTCTAGACCCCGGGTAGGTAGGTTTGTCACCTGAGAGGGGCCGGATGTTTCCTCATGGTGATCCCATTCTTGAAGCACCGAATTTCTCAAAACTCAGAAACCGTCAAAGCAAGATGGTTTGCAGTTCGTTGCCCTGTTTTTGTTGTTTTAATTTCATCTCCAGTGGCCCAATGATGAAGTTGGTTTATAAGCTCCAGGCCGAAGACTATAAGTTTGACTTTCCGGTTTCCTACCTGCCTGTAAGTAAGCCGTGGGGTGAGAGCCGTGCTCGGGCAGAGCACCCCGCACAGCGGCTGCGGCCGTGGGGGAGGCGGGCAGGGCTTGAGGGGCGGCGGCAGTGGGCACGGCACCATGGTGTCTGCTCAGGGCCCAGGGGGCGTGGCACATAGAACTTCAGTGGCTGCTTTTTTTAAAGATCATTCCAAACTCTGCCCATGGGGAAGGCGCCACACTCCTGGTTTGTACCTGGCTGAGTGGCAGGCAGGGCCATGTGACCAGTTGCTGGTTTTCTGAGTCTCCGGTCCAGGGGGCAGAATTAAGGGATGACTTGTTCAGGGGGTTTGAGGAGCAAAGAAGACGGGGAACATCAAGTGCTTGACAAGGCTCAGAAACTCAAACGGCTGCTGCCCTTGCTGTTTGCGGGTGTTCCTGAGGATGGCGTGAACCGTTCTGAGTGGAGGCCCTCTTGCTCTGGTGCTACCCAGAGGACGGCACCACTCCCCCAGGCAGGGTCTGAGTGCCTGTGGCCTCCACCGCACCCCTCCCAAAGGCTGCACTGCATGGGGCGCCCTGCCAGAGCCTGTCCACAAGCCCAACACGCTCTCTCCGCAGGGCCCCGTGAAGGCATCCATCCAGGAGCGCGTGCTCCCCGACAGCCCCCTGTACCACAACAAGGTCCAGTTCCCCCCGACGGGGGGCCTCGGCCTGAACCTGGCCCTCAGTATCCTTTGTCAGTCCCCCAGGGGTGGGGAGGCCATGGGTGGCCAAGACGTAATGCTGAGGGTGGTCCAACAACCCCTGCCTGTTTGCCCCCTGACACTGCCGTCAGATCCGTTCGAGTACTACATGTTCTTCTTTGCTTTGAGCCTCATCACTCAAAAGGTACGAAAGGGATGCCCCTAAGCAGCTCTTTACCAAAGCCCCCATGGAGGGTGGGGGCTGTGGCCTAGGACTTTCTTTCTCTTCCCTCTCCACCTCATTTCTCCAGCTCCTCCTTTGCATCCTCCTCCAGCCTTCGCCCTTCAGGCCATTCTCACTTAGTGAGGATGACAGGCTGGTGGGCGGATTTGACAGGTCATGTGGGGTGACCTGGGTGCCTCGAGTGGTAGTCGGGAAGGCTTCCCACAGGAAGTGCTTACTGGGCATGGGCGCAGGGCAGAGGTGCCCAGGAAGTTTGCTGTACGTCATCTTCCCATGTGCCGAAAAGGACTGTGGGGTCTAGCCCCCTGTGGTGGGAACTTTGCTCCTGGCACTGCCCAAGGTGCTTGTGTTCGGGCCCTTGGGATATGGCGCATGTCCCAGGGCTCATGTGCAGTGATTTGAGCCCTGCCGTTGCTGGGGTTAGCAGCCAGGGTGGCACGCAGAGCTACACACCAATGCAGATTTGCTTTTCCAGCCACTCCCTGGGACTCTCCACATACGAACTTCAGACTGTGCCTATTTCATCCTCGTGGACAGATACCTGTCATGGTTCCTGCCCACAGAAGGCAGTGTGCTCCCCGCACTCTCCTCCAGTCCTGGGGGGCCCAACCCCTCACCCGCTCCCAGGTAAGGCTCTCTGGTTGCCCTGGCCCTTGGCCTGGGGTGGCCCAGCCCTGTGGCTAGCCTTTAAGGCCTGGTTCTTCCATGAGGGGGTGGTCTGGTCAGCGGGCATTGCTCATAGGGACAGTAGTGCCACTCTTTGTTCATGGTGTCCCAACTTTTCTTATGCCTGAGATCTCAACCCCAGCTGCCCTAGCACAGACTGGAGAGGAGGGTAAAGGAGGACATCTGTGTGGGTTTTCAGTGATTAGGTCCTGTGGCCACAAGGACGAGGGCTGGCTTTGGTCTGGGAGTGGGCTGTGTTCTGCCCACAGCAGCCCTCCCCACATGTGCATCCAAGCCCCACACTGAAGCGGTGTGTTGCCAGGGCTGATTGATGGCACTAGGCAGGTGGTGCTGGAGAGAAAGGGGCTGTGGGCAGGCCACAGCAGGGCTGACATGTGGAGGAATAAGAACAGGAAGAATGTGTGTAGGCTGCAGGACCAGGTCGTGGCCTGAGCCAGAGGCCCTGGGGCAAAAAGCCTTTCGTGCCAGTCCAAGGCTGGGCTGTGGCTAGACCGTGCAGGACGGGAGTGTACAGCCAGCCTCAACTCGAGGGTGAACTGAGGCCTTGGCGGGGTGCATTTAGCCAGTGGCTCATTGGCCGCCTCTCCCCAGGAGACGCTCCTGACCTGGGAGCTGCCAGCTGTGCTCCTCACCCTCCTCAGTCTTGCTGGTGTACCTTCTTCCCTGGGAGGCAGGTTCAGGCCCACCCCACATCTGCTGACATGTGCCGTGCCGTGACCCAGAACTCACATGTGTGCACAGATGTGCCCAAGGAGGGGGGATTGAAAAGAGGAGGTGGGGGCACGGAGGTGGGGAGAGGCTGCCCCGGCATCAGTAATGCTGCGGCCAAGAAGGACCAGGGCTGGCCAGGTTCACACCCTCTCAGAGGCAGGTTTCAGTTGCCCAGCTGTTCTCTGGGCCCGATTTTGTTGGCTTGTTTTAACACAGAATTTCAGACTTCTAGAAAACTTGCCACAATAACCAAAAACTTTCATAAGTCCTTCACCTACGTTTCTGAATCATTTCATTCTTTATCTGTATGTGTTTTTTCTGGGCCATCTGAGTAAGCTATAAATGCAATGCCTGTTCCCTCTTAATGTCTTGGAGTGTATTTCCTAAGAGCCAGTGCATTCTCCTACACAGCCTCCTGCACTTCCATCCAAGTCAGGGAATTAATATTGCTACCCGGCTGCCATCTAAGCCTCAAACCCCACTCGGGCTGCACTGTCTACCCCACTAATGTTTGCCACCTGGCTGGGACCTGGGGGAGGGTCACTCTCTGTGTGTGGTTGGCTCTGGTCCCCCTCCAGTCTGGAACACTCTCTCAGTCTTTCCCTGTTTCCTGACCTCAACACCTTTGAAGCGTGCAGCCTGGAGGTGTGCAGAATGCCCTTATCTTAAGTTCTCTGGTATTTCCTAGTGATTAGACCCAGCAGCCCGTGGAGTCTGTGTGCTTGCAACATTGTCTTGATCGCTGGGCCAAGGGGGTGTTGGCCAGGTTTTCCTACCATAAAATTAAATGGGTCCTTTGTGCCTAAATTAATTAACAAAAGGGATTTGTTGGGAAGATCTACTGAGATTCTGTAATTACCAGTGGTGTTCGTGTCCCTTGACGATCGTCAGCCAAATCAGTTATTAATTGGTTGGTTGCCAGACGATAGCTGTCTGGTTTCATCCTATAGTTATCAGTGGGCATTCTGTGGTAGGAAAGACTTTTCTTCCTGTCTGTTGATTGTGTGTATCGATATGGATTTGTATGGATTTGGGGGTTGTTCTATGATTCAACAAGTGGTAATGGTTACTGTTGCCAGTGATGTTGATGTTGAGATTGCCCCTGGTTGTGCCAGCAGGATCCCCTAACGAAGGCCTTTTCCTGTGTCTCCCTCAGAACACCAACCATGCCCTTCGCTTCTTATGGCCTCCACCACACCAGCCTCCTAAAGCGACACATCTCTCATCAGACATCTGTGAATGCAGACCCTGCCTCCCATGAGATCTGGAGGTCAGAAACTCTGCTTCAGGTGAGCGCGAGGAGGCTCTTCTCATCTTCTGTTTCAAAATAAACTGCCTGGCCACCTTCCACCCCCAGGGGCAGAGGTCTAAAGACTGTCCTCAGCCTGAAAGTGGTTCTGAATTGTTGGTGTTCTCCTGCTGTGGCGTGTGGGAATCAGACTAGAAGAAACGTGCCCATGTGTCTAACCTGTATGTCATTGGTAGTATTTTTCATCCCAGCGTCCCCTTTCCAAAGACTTTTGTCTTTCTCGTGGTAATAGGAGCGCTGCTCAGTTTCCATTGGATCCGTGTAAAAGCTTTCCCCACCTTCGACATTTTCAACCTGTTCCCACGTTGCTGGAGATGTTTCCTGTGATCACCGTCATTTGGATATTAAACCCCTGCCCCAGTAGCGTTTTTGTTGTCGTTGTTTGGTTTTGTTTGTTTGTTTTATTTTAGGGAGAGAGCGCATGCACACGAGCAGGGGAAAGGGGCAGAGGGGGCGCAAGAGAGAATCTTAAGCAGGCCCCATTCTCAGCGCAGAGCCTGACACAGGGCTTGATCTCATGATTCGTGAGATCATGACCTGAGCCGAAATCAAGAGTCCAATGCTTAACCAACTGAGCCACACGGGTGCCCCAGAGTTCAATAATGTTGTGTCATGTGGATATTCCCCTTTTTGTGTTTCTGTTCATCTATGGATGGCCACTTGGGTTGTTAGCACATTTTAGCTATTGTGAATAGCTGTTTCTACATGGATGTACAGATATCTCTTAGAGATTCTGATTTCGGTTCTTTGGGGTATATACCCTGAAGGGGAATTGCTGGGTCATATGATAGTTCTATTTAATACTTTAAGGAGCCGCCATACCATTTTCCACAGTGGCTGTACCATTTTATATTCCTGTCAGCGGTGCACGACCTTACCAATGCCCATCATTTTCTATCTTTTAGTATAGCCATCCTCACGGATGTGAGGTGGTGTCTCCCTGTGGTTTTGATTTGCACCTCCCTCATGATTGATGATTTGAGTATCTACTCGTGTCCTTATCGGCCATTGGTACGTCTTTGGCGAAATGTCTGTTCAAGCCCTTTGCCCATTTTTTAATTGAGTGGCTTTATTTTTTTGTGGCTGAGTTTTAGGAGTTGTCTTTATATTCTGGGTATCCATTCTTTATCACATACACGATTTGTAAATACTTTCCCCCATCCTGTGGGTGACCTTTTTCTGTGGATAATGTCTTCTGACGTGCAAAATATTTTTGAATTTTCATCAAGTCCAATTTGTCTGGTTTCTTTTGTTGCCTGTGCTTTTAGAGCTAGAAATCATAGCCCAGTCCAGTGTCCTGAAGCTTTCTGCCCACAGTTTGTGCTAAGAGTTTTAAGTCTTAGCTCTTACATGTATGCCTTTCATCCATTCTGAGTTATTTATTTTTCATGGTGTGAAGTAAAGGTCCAGCTTTATTCTTTTGCATGTAGATATCCAGTTTTCCCAACACCGTTGGTTGAAAAGACCTGCCCCTGGAATGGCTGTGATACCTTAGATGGAAACCATTTGACCATCCAGTGCTCTCTTGCAGGTTTTTGTTGAAATGTGGCTTCATCATTATTCCTTGGAGATGTACCAAAAAATGCAGTCCCCTCACGCCAAGGTAGGTTGCCACACTTTTTCATCCCCTCTGCTCTGGCCCTGGTGTGCCTGGTCCACCTGCTGCTTCTTGTCCTTGATCTCAGCTCGTTGTCAAGGGCTGGATGGTGGGAAGCAGAAACTCACCATCACCCCTTACTCTGATGCCAGACGGCAGGTGGGTTTCATTCTGTGGTGGGCTTGCACCCTGCGGGCTGGAGGCCTGTCCTCTCTGGGGTCCTCCCCATGCTATTTCCAGAGCCCCCTCCCTGGCAGCCGGAATGGCTGAGGTTGTGGTGCTCGTGCTCTGGGGCCAGGAGAGCTGCGGATGCCTCTGGGAGTCACATCCGGGCCTGTTCCCTCTGCTATCACAGCGTCTCCTGCTTTCCTGCTGAGGTGGCACCCGGCCGACTTCGCTCACCTTGGTGCCCATACTGCCTTCCACCTCCTCCAGAGCATTGGCAGGCAGCCCTTTCTGCAGTGGGTGGGATCTGATGCCTCCCTGCATGCAGCCTGGCCTGTCTCCTCCTCTTTTTCCCTTCTCTTCCCTCACAGGGCAGCATGCTCATTTGCAGAGGCGTGAAGGCAGCTGTGTCCCTGGAACGTTCCCAGGGCCGGCGGCCTACTGGACTCGTCAGAGTACAACAGCTCTGTTCGCCTCTTATTAGGCAGGGTGGGCACCTAGGTTCACGCTCCATGAAGCAGCCTGAAACGTGTGAACTGGGGCCTGTAACCAACTGTGTGATCTGTGGCTTCTGTGCGCTTCTGTGTTTGCTCCTCAGACTTTGCTTTTGTCAACGCCAGACAGAATTCTTGAGAGATTCCTTACGAATTAACACTCTATAGGCTAAAATTCACGAGGGTGGCCTGTGACCTTCCCTCTGTGATTCCAGCAAGTGGTGGTGGTTCTGCAAAGTGTTGGCAACCAGTTCTGCTTCTCTGCTGCCCTTCTGAGTACCCATTTGGGGAGCAGCCCCCAACCACTGCTCTCTTAAAGTGCAGAGTGACCCAAATCTCTGTCCTTGACTGCACAGGGAAGAGAGGGAAAGCCAGAACTCTGTCTTGGGCCTCTCGCGTTACTAAGTGCTTGCACTGCCATTGCTGCTTCCACAGTGGACTGGCTGCATGTTCCTGGCTGGTGCACGGGGGTCAGGGGCCAGGCTTCCCCCTAGGGCCCTGGGGGCTCACTCAGCCCCTGTGCATGTGGCTTTTGCAGAGGCAGGGGCTGCTTTGCTGCATTGCCTTCCCATCTGCTCGTTCTGTCTTCTGAGCCAGGGGGAGCACATTCACTGTCATTTTTAGCAGATCTGCCAGTCACAGAGGTCCTCTGGATTGTCTCCTGTGAGGATCCCGAGCCCTATACGAGGGAGGAGGGTGGGCCGTCCCTGCCGGAGCAGGGGAGCCTTCCCCTTCTTCCTCACGTTTGCTTCCTCTTGGCCAGACCACAGGGCAGGGGAGAGCTGCTCAGAATGACTGGTAGTCAGGGGGCGACTGGGAAGCCCCCACCAGGTACCCATTGAGGTGTTTAGTTGTGTTTTGTTTTGTTTTGTTTTGTTTCCTATTTGTCTTTGCCTCCTATTGAGGCTGAAAGCAAAACCTAAGAAAACCTGGTGTGTGGGAAGGGGAGAAGGACAGCCGTGGAGGTCTGCTTCACCTGAGGCTCCTTACCATTTACCCAGGCCTGTGCTGTGCCGTTTGGAAATCCTAGCCTTGGGGTCAGTTTTCCTGATGTGAAAGATGAAGGAAACGCAGCTCTGAGAGGTCCCATGGTGCTTCCATGCCTAGCCTGGGTCCGGAGCGTATGCTCGCTCCTTACAGCCCGGGCCTCTGCTCTGCCTCAGCTTACTGGGCAGGGAGGGCTTCAGGAGAGTCAGATGGTCGGTAAAGACCGCATATTCCTGCAGGACACTGTGGGGCCTGCACTGTGTTCCTGCAGGCTGGGCAGACCCCCAACAGGGGAACCGTGTGCTCCCTGATTCCTCACTGAGAGCTGTCGCTGAGCCCGGGTCTGGCCCAGAGGAAGGCCATGAAGGGCAGACACCTCCTTGCTGTGCTGCTTCCTGCCCCTGCTCTGCGCGTCTGTGGCTGTGCCTGTCTCCTCGAGGTCTGGCACATGCATTCTGACCTCTCCCGTGTGAAGCATGGTACGCGGTGGGAGGCATGGCCCTCCCAGGGCAGGATGTGTGCCAGGGCCGGCTCTGGGTTGTGCTTGGCTAAGGGGGACTGCTTTAGCAGGCCTTGTCGCTGCAGCGGGGCAGGGCAGAGGTGGGGTAGGGGTGGACAGCTTAAGCCAGCTCTGCTGTCATCCCCCATGGCCCAGGCTGTCCCAGCCTCAGGGTTCCAGCTGCCTCTGGGTGTGTGTGGCCATGACCAGATTCTTGGGGCCCGTCGGGACTGATGGAGGGCTCTGTGTGTCTGGAGTTGGGGAGTCCTGGTGAGGTACGAGAGGTGGGTCTCCCAGGATTCGAACCCATGAGTGTCCACGTTACCTTTAACGATTTCGGGAACGTGGGGTGTGGAAGGTGTCAGGCCTGGTGAGCTAAACCTTGCTTGCCTCTGTGCCACCCTGGGAATCAGCCCCATTCAGGAGGGGTCGCTGATTGGATCTTTGACACCTAGGAACTGATCTCATCATATATCAGTTTGGTAAATTTCTTCTTGGGACAACACAGGGAAGTCCAATAAGTTACAAATTTTTCTTTCTTGAGCAAAGAGGTCTCCATCTGGAACTAGCTCCTCAAAACTTTCTCTTCGGAGCCTCGGGGCCTTCAGGGCCTTGGTGGCCATCAGTGTGTCCCAGCAAGACTCCTGGGATCCTGGTGGGCTCCAGTGTGCACACGCTGCACACAGAGCATTCGGGGTTGGGGGAGGGCAGGACCCTCTGGAAGGAAAGTGAGTCAGGCTGACCTCAGGGAGCTGGAGAGAACTTCAGGCCCCAGAGACATGAAGGAGGCTGCCCAAGTGACCTTGAGGGTCTGTCTGTCCCTCTGCCTGGCAGGTGGAAGAGCACCCCTTGGGCCTGGCTCTAGTCTGCCCACCAGGAAGGGCTCCGTCTGGGCGGCTGAGAGGGTGGTGTCCATTGGTCTGAGGCTGCTGGGCTGTGATTGTTTGGATTGTCACTGACGTGCTTTTGTTTTTGTTTTTGTTTTTGTTTTTTTTTGTTTTCTCTCCTTACTTCTGGGCTCATTTTTGTCTTTCTCTCCCTGCTGTCCCCTCCCCGGTCTCTCCCCTCCTGTCCCCTGCCCTGTCCTCTGCCCTCCCTGCCTGTTCTTGGCTTCTCTGTTTTGTTGTCTCTCAGCTGGAGGTTCTGCACTACCGACTCAGTGTCTCCAGCGCCCTCCACAGCCCTGCCCAACCCAGCCTCCAGGCCCTCCACGCCTACCAAGTACTGGCCGCTCTCATATTGTTTTGTTTCACCCCTGCCCTGTGGTGTGAGCCATGGAGCGCATGGCAGTGCAGTGGTAAAGCGAGGGTCCGGCCGGGGGCCAACTGGGGTGATTCAGGCCAGTTCCAAGCAGAGTGAGGCCAGTGTGTGTTGGGGATGGTGGCAGGCATCCGTCTTTAGCCTGGCTCAGCCCTCAGCTTGGTAGACTAGCCCGGGTTTGGGGTGTGGGGCCACCAGATCTGCCTGGCCAAGCCCCAAGCCAGTTGGAATGTGGTAGGCTCTTGGGAGTTGGTGACTTCTGTGCTTGGCCCTGGGTTGAGGGAGCGGAAACAGTGTGGCCTTCGCAGTGGCCTGCCTGGCTTTGCGGGCCTGGTACCTAGGAACTGACTGAGCCCAGGGAAGCCCCAAGGCTCATGGTGGCATGGTCTGTCAATCCCAAGCCTGTGTGAGGCCAAGGGGCAGGGAGGACAAGGGCTTCGTCCCCTAGCCTGGAGAGGCTGTTGGTCCTTGAGCATGCTGGGGCCTGGCCTCTTGTGGACTTTTGTGCTCCCACAGAGGTAGGCGAGAGCGAGAGAGGGCCTCACGGAGACTGGTCTGCTTTAGGCAGAGATGACCAGTGTGGACGGGTTTGAAGTCTTGAGGTCGGTAGATGGAGTGCAGGACTACAGGCTGTTTCAGGGCAGATGGAGTCTCGTAGTTCATGGATTCATGAGATGAATGTCAGGAAGTTTGGGCAGAAAGCATGCATCTAGATCCCATGCTCGAGGCCAGGGGTCTGTCCAGTTCCCCCTCAGTGGGAGCACACCACATTTAACCTGCTATTTGAGCACAAGATAAGAAATCACGTTTGCTGGGATGGGGTGGTGAGTGCGCACAGGGTTCCCACTCAGAAGCAGCAGCCACAGGGAAGAGGGAAGAGAATGATCCAGAAGGACCAGCGGGGGCGGGTTTAGCACAGAAGTGGTACCACTCCAGCATGTGTTGGGGAAGGGCTCACTTGGCCAAGAGCAGCATCCCTGGAGAAAAGTGCACAGCAGGAGGGGTAAGAGCCCTCCCCCCACCCACCATGGGAAGGGTTGCTGAGCTGAGAAGGGCTGGGCCCAGTGAGAAATGCCACTGGCTTTGGGAAAGTGTCCCTAGCGGCCATGCGGGTGGAGGAGGCCCACTTACAGCAGCGGTGGCTGGATTCCTGTGGGGATTTGGCTCTCGGCGGGGGGGGGGGGGGGGGGGGGATGAGAAGAAAGGTTTGGCTTCTGTCCAGAGGGAAGATAGCCCAAGGAGCTTCCCGGTTCAGTGCAAATGCTCTGTCCTCTGCTAGGGAGATGGTGGGTGGGTCGGCGAGGGGCCAGGAATGAGAAAGGGGGAGGCTCCTGGGGGGAGTCACAGCCTGGCAACAGTGCCCTCTGATCCTCCGTTACTGTGAAAATATCTTACGTTTTTTTTGTTGTTCAAATGATGCAAGTTCATCGCTTAAGCTTACAGATAAGCAGAAGAAAATCTCCTCCTGAAGCCCCGTAGCTTCCCCCGCAGTCATATCGAGTCGTGTGGTGTGTTGCCTAGGCCTGTGGAGACAGATCCATGGCAAGGAGAGCGGAGAAGGCAGTGCCGCGGGCAGTGGTGGGGCTGTGACTGGGTGCCCGGGCTGTGCCAGGAGGCACGGCTTGTGCCAGCCTCAACATTGCTCAGGATTTGGACTAGGCTGCCGAAAGCTCTATCGAGGTTGTGGGGGTCCCAGAGGCCTGGGGGGTGAGTGTGGGGAGAGGAGCGCGTCCGGGCACCCCAGAGCTGGGAGCCGGAGGCAGCGTATCCTGCCGGTGCCGTCCTCTGCCACTCTGGAGACTCCATCCTGTATTCCGTCACAGAAGAGCCAGCAGACAGGCTTTCCTCTCGGGGCTGGGTCTTAAAGATCCTACTTGAACCTTGTGAACGAGAATTTCACCTGACAAGATAGAAAGCACTCTTGTCTTGTGCTGACGGCAGGGCTGTTAGCAATAGAGGAAGGGCCACCCTGCGCCAAGCCCCAGCTGGCTGTGTCCAGGACAGGAAGTGGATGGAAGGGTGAGGGTTACAGCAGGAGAAGGAATTTGGGAGTGTTTCTCCCTGAAAAAGGAAGCCATGGGCCCCAGCGAGCTGTCTTCATATACCTGGGAGGCAGGCAGGAGACCCTGAGTCCGGATCCAGGGTGGGATACTGGCCTGCCTTGCCCCCTGCTCCTCCTCTGGCTGGCCAGGGGTTGGGGGGGACCCCCGAGGACTTGGCCGGGCAGCAATGACCCGAGTCAACCACAGAGGGTGCAAGAAGGGGTTGGAAGCACACAGGGAAGCATTCAGGTCTGCTTTAGCAAAGCCGTCCCGTCCCGCCCTGCCTTGCGTGCTCTTAGCGGGTCTCAGAGCTGGCATGCGAGGTCTATCTGCTGCGTGCCAGGCCCAGGGAGGGCCCTGTGGGTGGGTGGCCCACACATCCTGTCGGGGAGAAGTGGTCCTGGGCGGGACATACATGGCCAGGCCTGGGGGCCCCACCCTGGGACCAGTCTGGGTCCTGACACAGCTCCCCCTCAACCTCAGGAGTCGTTCACACCCACGGAGGAGCACGTGTTGGTGGTGCGCCTGCTGCTAAAGCATCTGCACGCCTTTTCCAACAGCCTGAAGCCTGAGCAGGTCTCTCCCTCCACCCACTCTCACGCCACCAGTCCCCTGGAGGAGTTCAAACGGTGGGTACAGGGCATGCACAGGCCTCCCGTGTCCCTGGCTGCCACTGCCTCCTACTGCACATACTTGTTGCCCACAGTAACCTATCCTTAGGGCATGGGGTCGGCCTGTGAGGCGTCTGCAGGGTGGGGCAGGTGGGAAATCACCTTGACCCCTCCTGGGTCTGTTTCCCGACGCCTCCTCTGGCTCCACAGGCGGGTGGGGGCTGCCTGGCTGCCACGGCCTTTCCTTCCAGGCCTGCCGTCTTCAGTAGAAAGAGCCAGGCTGGCCAGAAAGAGGCCCCATCTTGTTGCCCTGTCTTGTCCCCTCCTCCCCAGTGTGGGCAGAGTGGAAGATCTACATTGACCGCACTCAGAATGCCCAGGAAAGCCGATGGGCTGGGAGTGCCTTCACTGCAAAGTGGCTCATTTGTCATGGGAGACTGAGCTCTGTGCTGCACCCTCCCCCTCCTCTTCCCCTCTGCTCCCCCAGTCCTTCTGTCAAAAGGGCCAGGACGGTGGCCTGACTCCTAGGCCAACTGGGGCCAGCAGAGCAGGTGACTTGTGTGTGGTGACCCAAGCAGAGATGGTCACAGGAGCCATACTAGGTCAACCGCTTGTGTGCTGTGTGTCCTTGGGACATTCCCTAATCTCTCTGAACTTTGGTTTCTTTGTGAAAAATGGGGCCCAAAATAGGAGGCGTTACCTTCAGGGGTGCCCAGTGTTCACCCCGGCAGAGCTGGCCCTCGGAACCGGGAGCCACTTGGCTCACCTATGAGGGGACCCTCTCCTCGCCTCCCCTCCCCTGCAGGGCCGCCGTCCCGAGGTTTGTCCAGCAGAAACTCTACCTTTTCCTGCAGCACTGCTTTGGCCACTGGCCCCTGGATGCGTCCTTCAGAGCCGTGAGTGTCAGCCCCATCTTGCTTTCTTTGTCTTTGCCCTCTGTGCCTGATGAGGGAGGTCCCGTGGGGCGGATGCAGGAAGGAATCAGCTATTGCTGCTGAGGGTCACATTGGTGGGTCACGTTGTTCTGCTCATTTGAGTTTTCAGAGCCAACCCCCAGGTACAGAAAAGCTGTCTGCCCTGACCTGGAACCCAGTGGGTCCACGCTGGGTGGGTTCCCAGCCCCACTGAGCCTCACAGGCTCCCTCAGCTGGGGAAAGCACTCCTGTGTTCCACACGTTCCACACTCGCTTCCGAAGGGCTGGCACGAGGGTTACATATCCTAAGGGTTAAAACTAATGTAACGTTGTGTGTCAGCTATCTGCAGGTTAAAAAAATCATTTTAATTAAAGATGAAAAAAGAAACATCATAGGGGATGCGGAGTTCCCTCCTGCTCCCTCTCGGAGTGGCGGGTGGGAAGAGAACGTGGTAACACCTCCAGGAGAACCGAAGCCCCACGGTTAGGATCACCCCCTCCTTACCTGAGCTGCCTGCCGGGAGCCGAGCTCCAGGCCACCCAAGGATCTGGACCAAAGCCCCAGCCCCACAGCCCAGCAGAATGCCAGCCTCCAGGCCCTCAGGGCACACGTGTCCCACCAGGTCCTGGAGATGTGGCTGAGCTACCTACAGCCCTGGAGGTATGCACCTGAGAAGCAGGCTCAGAGCAGCGACTGCCAGGCCCGGTGTGTGTCGGAGAGATGGTGAGCCCCGGCCCGTTGTCCTCCCTAGGGGGACCTGCTTCCAGGTGGGGCACAGGCCCCTCCCTCCTTGACTGTGCTTTGTTGTCTGGGCCCTGGGCTTGATCTCCCACAGAAACAGCTGGTGACTCCTCTGTGCTGTCCCCTTGCCGTTGACTGTCTCCCCTCAGATGTATGTTTGCACTCGCCCCCAAGCACCCCTCGACCCGTCTTCACTAGCGTTCTGCATAGCAGCCACCACCGCCTCCCCTCCCGCCCTCACGGCCAACCCCCCAGCCTCCGCCAGCGCCTCCTCTCCACGACTGCCTTCCTTGTGCTCCTTCTGGTGCCCGGGCCAGCCTCTGCTGCGGAGGCTTTGGCCCTCTCGGGAAGGGCCGCATCCTACAGCGGATTGCGCCGTCTATAGGAGGCCTAGGTCTTCCCTGCCTCCCTTGTGCCTCCTCCCTTGCCCCCAGCCCTGGTCCCTCAGCCACGATGAGGTCGTGGCAGGGGAGAACCTGGAACCCAAGGAAGAGAGCGCTAGTGAAGCGGGGGCATAGACTGGTGTAGTCCTGCCTCCAGTGGGAGTTCTGGGCCCTGATGCACTGCCTGGTCCCCAGGGCACCCTTTGTGCAGGAGAATCTGCTGATGTACACCAAGCTTTTTGTGGGCTTCCTGAGCCGCGCGCTCCGCACCGACCTGGTCAGCCCCAAGAACGCGCTCATGGTATTCCGAGTGGCCAAAGTCTTTGCCCAGCCCAACCTGGCTGAAATGATCCAGAAAGGTAAGCCCTCAGCCAGAGGGAAGCAGCACTTAGAGAGGGACCCACGGACCCTGCATGTGCCTCACGGGCTCGCGGTGGGCTGGCAGAGGTGCCACGGGGACTCCTGGTGCACGGTGGCGGGGTGGACGTCGGAGCCTAGCGGCATCCTGCCTTCCCTGTGGCACGCGTGCCAGGCAGGAGCTGCGGGGGTGCTGGGCGGGGGAAGCAGAGCTCAGAGCTGTGTCTCCCTGGTGACTCTTGGTGGCATGAGAAAGCAGTCTTGGCCCGTGTCGTGTCTTAGATGGCTTTATCGGGTGTTAGCTTCTCTGGTTTTCTTTTGTGCATGTCGGCCTTCCTGTTGAGACTGGTGGGGGCTCCAGGAACATTAGGAGTTGGGCCCCTGTGCCACTCGGTCCCTATCCCTCGGAAGCCTCAGCGGCACCCAGGAAGCCAGCCAGCGGCTACTGGCTGTTTGGTGCCATGGAAGCTGAAGCCAGAGTCGGGTTCTGCTTTCCAGGGGAACAGCTGTTCCTGGAGCCAGAACTCGTCATCCCACACCGCCAGCACCGACTCTTCACAGCTCCCACTTTCACCGGCAGCTTCCTGTCCTCGTGGCCCCCAGCCGTCACAGACGCCTCCTTCAAGGTGAAGAGCCACGTTTACAGCCTGGAGGGCCAGGACTGCAAGTACACCCCAATGTTCGGGCCCGAGGTCCGGACGCTGGTGAGTTGGGGCTCCCCCAGGCCACACGGCCGTCCCGAAGCCGTGGCAACAGCAGGGCCAGGGAGAGCACACGTGTTGTACGGAAGGAGGAAGGTTGGGTGTTGGTGGACGCTGCTGTACCTTGGCTTTTTTTCTTTTTTCAGTGCGGTCTACGTTTTTTCTGATGATAAAGGCAGCACTTGCTAGAAAGTTTTCACATTTAGAATATGGGCGTCTTGGGGGCGCCTGGTGGCTCAGTGAGTTAAGTGTCTGACTTTGGTTCAGGTCATGATCTCAGGGCTCCTGAGTTCGAGCCCCACATCGGGCTCTGTGCTGACAACTGGAGCCTGGAGCCTGCTTTGGATTCTGTGTCTCCCTCTCTCTCTGCCCCTCCCCTGCTCACAGTCTGCCTCTGTGTCTCTCCAAAGGAAATACACACGCACACACACACACACACACACACACACACACGTAGAATATGCACGTCTTAGTCTTGAAAGACCCTGGCCTCCTCCTGGCCTGCTGGGGGCCCCCAGGTCCGCCTGCCAGCCTGTCGGTGGCTGGGTGGCGTGCGGTGGCACCACCCGAGCTGGCTGACCTGCCCCCATGCCCCGCAGGTCTTGCGCCTGGCTCAGCTCATCACGCAGGCCAAGCAGACTGCCAAGTCCATCTCTGACCAGTGCGGGGAGAGCACGGCCGGCCGCCCCTTTCTGTCGTGGCTGGGCTTCTGCTCCACAGACACGAACGGCTCCTACGCAGCCAACGACCTGGACGAGATGGGGCAGGACAGTGTCCGCAAGACAGACGAGTACCTGGAGAAGGCCCTGGAGTACCTGTGCCAGATGTTCCGAGTACGAGCCGGGGGAGCTGTCCCCTTCCTGGCGTTCGGTCCCGCGGCCCTCATCCCCTGCCCAGCCCGTGGGAGATACAGCCCGTGCCCACGATGTCACGTCTGGGCCCCCTTGCTGTCGCCGTTAGAGGCCCAGGGGGGCCAGTCTCCTCCCTTCACCCCGAGAGTGAAGGCAGGTAGCAGGAAGCGGCACTGCCTCCTCACGGGGCTTCCTCCCTCACAGCTCAGCGAGGCTCAGCTCACCCAGCTCACGCTTGCCTTGGGGACAACTCAAGATGAGAATGGGAAGAAGCAGCTCCCAGACTGCGTCGTGGGGGAGGACGGGCTCATCCTCACGCCCCTGGGCCGGTACCAGGTAAGGGCCACACCCCAGAGGGCTCCGCTCTCCTGGCGGCGTGGCCGTGGCTCCCGCTGGCCGAGCCTCCGAGCCCTGTTGTCCCGGCAGGCCCGGCAGCGGAGACCGCACTTGTGAGGCGTCGCAGAGGTGTGTTCGCAGGGCTGCTCGCACGGCCCAGGTTTCACCCGGGGCTCGCCTCCTTTGCTGCTTCTAGATCATCAATGGGCTGCGAAGGTTTGACATCGAGTACCAGGGTGACTCAGAGCTGCAGCCCATCCGGAGCTATGAGATCGCCAGCCTGGTCCGCGTGCTCTTCCGGCTGTCCTCCGCCATCAACCGCAGGGTGAGTGCACGCGGGAGGGCCGCCCCCGCCTCTGGTCCTGCCACCCTCGGGGAGAGGCCGGGGCAGCGTGCGGCCCTGCCCGCGCCCACTCCCCGTGCCTCTGTCTCTGCCCAGTTTGCAGGCCCGATGGCAGCCCTGTGTTCCCGTGCCGACTTCCTCGGCAGCTTTTGTCGGTACCACCTCACGGAGCCTGGGCTGGCAGACAGGCACCTGCTGAGCCCGGTGGCACGAGGGTGTGCGGCCCGCCGTCCCCGGGGCCCTAGGCTCAGCCTGCGCTTCCTGGGCAGCTACCGGACGCTGCTCTCGCTGCTTCTGGCCTTCTTCGTGGCCTCCCTGTTCTGTATTGGGCCCCTCCCTTGCGCCCTGCTCCTCGTGCTGGGCTACCTCCTCTACGCTGTGGCCATGACGCTGCTCACCGAGCGCAGCAAGCTGCACCATCTCTGACCTCAGGCCGGGTGCCGATGCAGGGCCGCCAGCAAGAGGCCCACACAGCCTCTCGCTCGAGCCTGAGAGGCCACCTCCGAGCTAGGGGGCCGCTTTCCTGCAGCCACTGAGCCATGCCACGCGTAAGAGGAGATGAAACCGGAAGGGTGTGGTCCAGGCTTGGCAAGGAAGGGAGTGACATCAAAGGGCCTGTTAGCGTCACAGGACGGTGCCGGACCCAGCCACTCGGTCCTCCCTGCTTCCCTCAGCCACAGGCCCTGCAGTGAAATGGGCCTCCAGGCCTTTCTCCAACCTGACGCCCCAGGGTCTAGCTGTGTGAGGCCTGGGAGGCAGTGCTGCCCAGGAGGGGCCTCGCCATCCTTAAGGTTGGCAAGGTGGCGTGCCTCTCCTCTCCCTGCCGACAGCAGGACGGTCCCTCAGTGTCTGGTTCCAGAGAAGATTCCAAAACCCTAGAGGTTCCTGAGAAAGTTAGAGGATGGTTCTCTGATTCCTAACTTTAAACCTAGATTTTGCCATCGCCTTTGGCAAAGTGAGGGTCATTCTTCACGCATTGCCAGCAATTCTGGGGCTGGGCCCTACAGCTCCACTTTCTAGAAGAAAAGATCCTCCAGGAGCACAGATGCTCAGTGGGACAGTGCTTCACCTCTGGCTCCCTCCTGGCCCCCAAGCCATTAAGCGCGTTGCTTGGTGGCAGCCCAGCGTCACTGCCTCATCCGGGACAGGCTCGCTTGTCCCATGGGCTGGGCCATGGGAGTTGGGCATCGTCTGGTGCTGCAACCAAAGATGGTCAAAGGCATTGTTTGTACCTTCAGTAAAATCGAGTGCAAAGACACTAACTTTTTGATGACATGTGAATGTTCATACTACACAACAATTTCATGTTCTCTGTCGAAAGTCATCCCCACAGGGTCTCAAGCACGTGCATTCATCTTACAGGGGACGCACCAGAGAGAACATCTCAACGACGATTTTAAACCAAACCTTTGTTTTGGGTGTTTTGGGTTTTTTTAAGTTTCCAAACTAAATGTTGAGCTTTGTATTTTGATGTGGACTCAGAATAATGGCATTCTGGGGCCTGTGACCAAAAAACAAACCAAGTTTGTAACTGACCACAGATCTGAATAAAGCTGTTTTTGCTCCCGAGTCTTGTGGTCCCAGGGCTCAGCCTCCAGCACGGTCGTCTGCACAGGTCTCCCAAACAGCTGGGGTTGGCAGAGACCACTGAGGGCACCATTGTCCTTCCCAGGGGGACGGTGGGTTTGTTTACAGCAGCAACAGACCAAGGCAGCCATAAACCCCTAAGTGGCCATGATGGGAGAGGGCAGGCCTCCGAGAGCTCTGGGAACCAGGCCCAGAGTTGGCCTCAGCCAGCATGGGCCCTGAACTGTATCTAAGCTGGGAGAATTATTTTTAAGTTTTTACTTAGTAGAATCCCAAACAGGCTCCACGCTGTCAGCACAGAGCCCCACGTGGGGCTCGAACCCACGAACCACGAGATCATGACCTGAGCCAAAATCAAGAGTGGGTCACTTAACTGAGCCACGCAGGGGCCCCTATGCTGGGAGAATTCTGCCTTCTACTCAGCACGTCAGGGGTGGCCTTAATACAAAAAGCTGGCAACCCCAGGATGTGAGTCAAACTTCCTGTGACTCCCGGAAGCTCCGAGGGTTGTGTGTGCAGCTGGGAACCGAACCGTGCACCTTCCGGCCCCACATGAGTGTCTCTGGGGTGCTTGGCCAGGCGTGAGTGTTAATGTCCTCCTGTCCCTGGGCAGGATTGTTACTTTTGTCAAATTCGATGGAAGTAAGATAGTATTTCTACAAGTTGGACGTGAACAGATGAGGGAGTGACTTTTGTTCCCAGACTCATTCAGTCAATGAAAGCGATACGAACACACGGAGATGATGGTGTGGGGTCAGATCTCAGTGGCGCCGTTTCCCCGGCACACCTCCCTCATAGCTCCCCCTGACGGTGTCCACCCTGCCCACAAGGATGGGTGTCCCCGTGACCTTTCACTTTCCCATGGCTTCCCTCATCCACATTTCTCTTGTGCCCTTTTTTCACCTGAAAACATTCTCTAACACCCTAAAATGCGAAAACAAGACACTCCACCCGTTCACCCATGAGCTGTAAAACAGCCACCTGCTGTGTATACCCCGCGCTGTGCTGGGTGGGCGCTGTGTTCCCCAGAGAGAACAGACAGGACCCTCCGATTCCCTGGGACTTAGTAGATGCAGAGTCCAGAAGTCATAACGAAGAACAGTGAGGTCAAGGAAGGGAATGGTTCCAATGGTCGGGGTCTGGGGGAGCAGAGGCACGTGGTGAGACAGCCCACAGCGTTCGGTGGCTCCCGTCTCAGGAGCAGGAGCAGAGGGGGTCCGGCGTGGCTGCTGCTCCAGGTGAGGGCAACGGGGACCTTACCCTCCCTGTGACCCCGAGCTACTTTGCAAAGAGCTCTGAGCTGCAGCGTTGAGAAAGGGCCGTGGGACGAGAGCAGAGGTAGAGGTACAGGCGGAGGAGCCCTGGAGTCACAGTTGGGGGAATGGGGACCGCGGGTGGGCAGTGCCCGCAGCAGTTCTGTCCACAGCACACTGAAAGGGTAGGTGACATCCAAGGGCAGAGGCTGCAGGGCCTGGCTCGGGCTCAGACGGGCTTCCTGCCGCCCATTCATTCCAGCCTCCTGGAGCTTCCCATCCTGCTAACTGGCCTGGCCCTCCAATTCCTCACGCCTCCACCACCAGCCACCACCACCCCAAATGCTGCCAAAGGGCCAAATCCAGACACCTCAGAGCTCACGACCCCTTCTGGTGGCATTCAGCACAGGAAGCACAGGTGCACGATCTCTGGAGGCTCTGCTCTGCCTCCCGCGCCTCAGACTTGCCAACCCCTCAGGTGACATCGTTCCCAGGAGCCCATGCTGGCCCCACTGCCTTTCGAGACCAAATCCATCAGACACCGAGGCTTCACCCGACCCCACCGCTGACCCCAGGTGGTTCACTCAGGCTCTGATTGCTCAGTATAGGTGACGTAGGACAGAGGCTCTGGAATTGGGAGGAACCTGTACTTCCCCTCTGATGTCGAAGAGTAGATCAGACCTTCTGCATGAGCAGCCCTCAGATGACACGTGACTCGGGTAGCTTTCACTTTAAAAACTTCGCTAGCTTTTTTTTTTTTTTTTTTTTTTTTTTTTTTTTTTTTTGGACTCTGCAAACCAGAATTCCTAGCATAAGTTTCTCAAACATCTAATGACCGAAATAGATCAAATTGTTTCCCAACCTCTCCTCTCCCCATCAAGAAGTCCTACTCCCTCTCAACCAATATTCCAGCTGTGAGAACAGCCACTGACTTTAACATCCATGTGGGTCACTGCTGCCCCAAGAGGTCAGAAAAATGCAAAGAAGCCAGAGGAGGGAGCAAATGCCTTCCAGCCACAGAGTAAGGTGGGCCCTTGGGGGCGCCAAGCGCTTACTGCACCAGGCGGTAGGGGAAGGTGAAGTCGTCAGCCGTTCAACTGCTTTCACCGTCCCTTTTGGGTCTTCGCACCATTATACATCTGCAGCCACCTCCCTTAGCCTGCCTTTAGCTGTGTTCAGCTTCTGGAGAGCAGCCGCTTCAGGGAGAATTGGACCTATAGGACCTGCCACGCAGCACCCCCACCGCCTGAGTGCAGCAGACATGGCATTTCCCGGCATGCACTCAATGTATTTCTTGTGATGCTCAGGTGAAAAGCTCCCCAAACCATCTGGAGAACGGTGGACTTCCCACAATGAACGTCTGCATCTTCTGTTGTACAGAACACCATCCGGGGGGCTCTGAGTTTGTGCATCTGACGTCTTATTATTTAAGGGTCCATGTTCTAGGCAATGCAGTAAAGTGGGTGAAGCGAGCCTTCTGCCTGGGATGGCTTCAGACGGCCCGGAACTTGCTTCCTCCACCCTCCCTCTCTGGGTGGAAGGAGCGCTGTTTTCCCCGCGCACAGCCTGGTGCCCACTGAGGAAGTGTACATTCTGCTCCTCAGGCCACGTCTCTGAAGGTCGGCTTAGCCTCCTTCCTTCCTCAGCAGCCGACTGCCACCCATCCTGGAAGACCGCCAGTCATCACTTCCTCTAAGAGACCTTGCCTCCTCCACTTCCCCTCCTCCTGGACTGGGTTTAGTGCCCTCCTGTGCACTCGTTGCCACCATTCAGCAAATAAAAGTAAAGAGGGATGTCTTATTTGCTTGGTGCTGGGCACTTCAAGGTGCTGAACAGAGGCTCCTGGCTGGCTCAGTCGGTAGAGCACATGACTTTTATCTTTTTGTTTGTTTATTTTTGAGAGAGAGACAGACAGAGTGTAAGCGGGGGAGGGGCAGAGAGAGAGGGAGACACAGAATCGGAAGCAGGCTCCAGGCTCTGAGCTGTCAGCACGGAGCCCGATGTGGGGCTTGAAGTCACGGACCACGAGATCATGACCTGAGCCCAAGTCAGGTCCTTAACCGACTGAGCCACCCAGGCGCCCTGAGCATGTGATTCTTGATCTCAGGGTCCTGAGTTCAAGTCCCACATTGGACATGGAGCCTACTTAAAATAAAACAAAGTACTGAATAAATAAATACTTCTGAATGAATCTCCAGCTTGTGTGTTTGCTCCTTGAGGACAACTATCATATTTTACTCACCTTTCTAACTTTCTAACTCCGGCATCATGCAAGCACACAGCAGCTGCCCAATAAATACGATTGTTTGACAAATACTGTACCTATTATATACACATCCAGCCCCTAACACCTCAGGAATCACAATATGAATGCCTTGGATAAGTTAATTTGTACATGAGTAGAAAGGATTGAGGTCAGGGAAGGGGCTTTCCAGCCTAAGGTTGAACAAAAATCACTGGGGGAAAAACACGATCACTGCACTGGAAGGGTCCTGTCCAAAAACTTAGACCCGGAGAGAGGATCAAAGACCCAGATAGAGGAGCTGAAATTATAAAAGAGGAGAGCGGCGCCTGGGTGGCTCAGTCAGTTAAACATCGACCGGACTGTGGCTCAGGTCATGATCTCTTAGGTCGTCAGTTTGAGCCCCGCTTTGGGTGAGCCCTGCTTCTCTCTCTCTTTCTGTGTTCCTCGTGGGATTCTCTCTCTCCCTCTCTCTTTGTCCCTCACTCACTTGTACCCTCTCTCAAAAAAAAAAAAAAAAAAAAAAAACCTGTTAGGACAAAACAGAGGAATAATCTTTATAACTTTGCATTAGTTAATAGTGTTTTAGGTATGACACCCAAAGTACAAATGCCAAAAGAAAAAATAGGGAGAGTGGATTTACTCATATCGCGGTGTATATGAGTGCTTCGTTCCTTTTTATGGCCAAATAATATTCCATTGTGTGGATATACTACATTTTATTTATCCATTCACCACTTGGTGGACACTTGGGTTATTTCTCCTTTGGGGCTATTTATTGTGAATAATGCTGCCATGAACATTTATGTATCCGTTTTGTATGGAACTATGTTTTTTATTTATTGTTGAGAGAGAGAGAGAGAGAGAGAGCGGGGGGGGGGGCAGGCAGAGAGAAGGGGACAGAGGATCCGAAGCGGGCTCCATGCTGACAGCAGAGAGCCCGATGTGGGGCTTGAACCCACGAACCACATGACCTGAGTCAAAGTAAAACGCGTAATTGACTGGGCCACCTAGGTGCCCCATTTATTTCTTTTTTTAATGTTTGTTTATTTTGTGTGTGAGAGAGAGAGAGTCAGGGGGAGGGGCAGAGAGAGAAGGAGAGAGAGAATCCCAAGCAGGCTCTGCACTGTCAGCACAGAGCCCGATGTGGGACTCGAACCCACGAACTGTGAGATCATGACCTGAGCCAAAATCAAGAGGTGGACCCTTAACTGAGCCTCCCAGGCTCCCCTAGAACCTATATTTTCAATTCTCTTGGGTTATGTACCTAGGAGCAGAATTGCTGAGCCTTCCCTTTACTTTTTGAGGAATTGCCAAACACTGTTGTAACATTTTACATTCTCACCAGCAACGTGTGAGGGTTCCAGCTCTGTCTCATATCACGAACTCTTATTAGTGTTTGTCTTTTTGGCGACAGCTATCCTGGTGACTGTGAAACAGGTGTCTTATTGTGGTTTTGGTTTGCATTTCCCTGATTACTAACAGGTGCTGAGTATCTTTTCTCGTGCTTATTGGTCATTTGTGTATCTTCTTTGGAGAAATGTCTGTTGAAATCCTTCACCCATTTTTATTTTTATTATTTTTTGTTTTTTTATTATTTTTTGAATATGAAATTTATTGTCAGATTGGTTTCCATACAACACCCAGTGCTCATCCCAACAGGTGCCCTCCTCAATGCCCATCACCCCCTTTCCCCTCCCTCCCAGCCCCCATCAACCCTCAGTTTCTTCTCAGTGTTTAAGACTCTATTATGGTCTGCCTCCTTCTCTCTCTGTAACTTCTGCTTCCCCCTGCCACTCCCCCCTGGTCTTCTGTTAAGTTTCTCAGGATCCGCATAAGAGTGAAAACATATGGTATCTGTCTTTCTCTGCCTGACTTATTTCACTTAGCATCACACTCTCCAGTTCCATCCACGTTGCTGCAAATGGCCATATTTCATTCTTTCTCATTGCCAAGCAGTATTCCATTGTGTATATAAACCACAACTTCTTTATCCATTCATCCATTTTTATTTTTTAAAAATGTTTATTTTTGAGAGAGAGAGCGAGAGAGAGCATGAGAGGAGGAGGGGCAGAGAGAGGGGGACAGAGAATTCCAAGAAGTCTCTGTGTTGATAGCAGACAGCCTGATGCAGGGCTTGAACTCACAAGCTGCGAGATCATGACCTGAGCCAAAGTCGGGTGCTTAACCGACTGAGCCACCAAGGTGCCCTGGCTTTCACCCATTTTTAATTTGGATTATTAACTTTTTTATTATTGAATTGTAAGAACTCTTTGCATATTCTAGATGTAAGCACTTTATCAAATATGTGACTTGGAAATATTTTCTCCCATTCTGTAGATTGTCTTTTCATTTGGAAAGTGTCGTTTTTCAGTACAAAATATTTTTTAATTTTGAAAACATAGGCCCACACAAAAACAGATACACAAATGTTCATGGCAGCATTATTGACAATAGCCCCAAAGTAGAAATAACCCAAATGTCCGCCACGTGATGAAGGGATAAACCAAATGCTGTATGCCCATGCAATGGAATACTATTTGGCCATAAAAAGGAATGAAGTATTTACAATATGAGTAAATTACAATTACTCATATTTACAATATGAGTAAATCTTTTTAAAAGCTATTTATTTACTGGGTTGCTTGTTTATTTAGGAAACTCTATGCCCAGAATGGGGCTTGAACTCACACACTCGAGATTAAGAGTCACATGTTCTACCGACTGAGCCAGCCAGGTGCCCAAGAGTAAATCTTGAGAACGTTATATTAAGTGAAAGAAGCCATTTGCAAAAGATCACATATTGTGAATTCTATTGCTACGAAATCTCCAGAACAGGCAGACCTATGGAGACAGAAAGTAGATTACTGGTTGCTTAGGACTGGGGCCAAGAGAGGCAATGAGGAGTGACCATTAATGGGTACAGGGTTTCTTTTAAAAGAACAAAAAAGTTCTAAAATTACCTTGTAGGGGTACCTGGGTGGCTCAGCTGAAAGAGTGTTTGACTCTTGATCTTGGGGTCATGGATTTGAGCCCCATATCAGGTGTGGAGATTACTTAAAAACTAAAAAAGTTGTGTAAAAAACTGTTACAATCAGGGGCACCTGGGTGACTCGGTTGGCTGAGCATCCGACTCTTAATTTCAGCTCAGGTCATGATCTCGTGGTTCATGGGATCAAGCCCTGCATTGCAGTGTCAGCGCGGAGCCTGCTTGGGATTCTCTCCCTCCCTCCCTCCCTCTCTCTCTCTCTCAATAAGTAAATAAACTTAAGAAAAAAAAAAAAAAAAAGAATCAGGGACTTCCGTGAGTGTGGGAAGAGCCAAAAGAACAGAGGTAATGGAAGCTCTTGCAGATGCAAGAGCAAAGAAGCTCATGCTAAAGACCTCAGCCTGAAGCACCAAGGTGGGTGGGTCTCAAGATTCTCCAAGAAGCTTGTGCAGACCATCTCAGAATTCAGTGATGAAGGGGGTCGTGCTCCAGGAAGCCAGTGTGGATCTCTTGTTTACCCACATACTTGACTGTGACTGATTCACCTCCATCTTCCAAACCTCCTACGACTTTCTCTCTCTGGCTGGCGCTATCCCAAAACCCTAAGGGAAAGGGGATTCTGGAAAACAGAGTTCTCAGCCTTAAAAATGAATGGTGGTGGCTCTGGGTTAACCACAACCAGCCCAGCACAATCTACCCCTTGGTCAGCTCAGCTTTGCATCCAAACACCTCCTTTTCAACATTTAACTTCCAAGTAAAGGTATTCGGAGCACCGTGCTTTCACATTGTATGATTCAGCTATCCTTCCGACAGCCGAATCGAAAGAAGAAACCCAAAGTTCCCCCTTACCCATCTCTGAATAAATGTGCCTTTGTTTCCTGATTCGGATTCTGCTATCCTGTAGCCTAATATTGAGTTACAGAAATAGCCATGATTTATACATTAATACTTCCTGGTAGCATGAGAATGAGAGAGGAGAAAAAGACAAGTATGAGGTACAAAAGTCCATATCAAAGTAAGACACAGGACATCTTTGGCCACAACTGTGCTCGCGGCTGTGATTGGTCACATGACAAGATGAGTGTTCTTCCACCACCCTTTCTCTTTGTCCCCAGCAAGCACCTCAGCCAGTCATATTTGGGGGGGGGGATTTTTGTGGGGTGACCTAGATCTTTATCCTTGAAAAAAAATTTTTTTAATGTTGATTTGTTTTGGGGAGAGAGAGCGCGGGAGAGAGCGCACATGCGCTCAGCGGGGGAGGGGCACCGAGAGGAGGACAGAGGATCCAAAGTGACTCTGCGCTGACAGCAGAGAGCCCGAGAGCCTGAGAGCCCGATGTGGGGCTCGAACTCACGAGCCACGAGAACATGACCTGAACCGAAGTTAGATGCTCAACCCACTGAACCACCCAGGTGCCCCTTAATTCTGGAAGTTTTTGTGCTTTAAATGGTTCTGCCTGTTTTATTATTTATTTGTTTTTATAAATTCAGTGTTTTCTGAAATATACTTTTTTAAAATATATAATTTATTGTCAAATTGGTTTCCATACAACACCCAGTGCTCATCCCAACAGGTGCCCTCCTCAATGCCCATCACCCACTTTCCCCTCTCCTCCACCCCCATCAACCCTCAGTTTGTTGTTGCTGTTTTTAAATTTTTTTTTACATTGTATTTATTTTTGATAGAGAGACAATGCACAAGTGGGGGACGGGCAGAGAGAGACGGAGACACAGAATCCGAAGCAGGCTTCAGGCTCCAAGCTGTCAGCACAGAGCCCGACGTGGGGCTCGAACTCACAAACCACGAGATCATGACCTGAGCCCAAGTCTGACACTTAACTGACTGAGCCACCCAGGCGCCGCTGTTCTCAGTTTTTAAGTCTCTTATGGTTTGCCTCCTTCCCTCTCTGCAACCTTTTTTTTCCCCCTTCCCCTCCCCACTGTCTTCTGTTAAGTTTCTCGGGATCCACATATGAGTGAAAACATACGGTATCTGTGTTTCTCTGTATGACTTATTTCAGTTAGCATAACACTCTCCAGTTACATCCATGTTGCTACAAATGGCCAGATTTCATTCTTTCTCATTGCCAAGTAATATTCCGTTGTATATATAAACTACATCTTCTTTATCCATTCGTCAGTTGATGGACATTTGGGCTCTTTCTGTAATTTGGGTATTGTTGAAAGTGCGGCTATAAACACTGGGGTACAAGTGCCCCTATGCATCAGCACTCCTGTATCCCTTGGGTAAATTCCTAGCAGTGCTTATTTATTTTGCGCGCGCGAGAGAGAGAGTGTGCAGGCTCCCAGCGCAGAGCCCAATGAGGGACTAGAACCCCTGAACCGAAAGATCATGACCTGAGCCAAAACCAAGAATCGGACGCTTAACCGACTGAGCCACCCAGTCGCCCCTTAGTCCTGCCTGTTTTAGGTTGCTATAGTTTTCCGTCATTTTTACCACAGCATGCGGGAGCCCTACGTAAGATTACCAAGAGAATCTCCTGGGTTCCAGGTGTTCCTCCTTGCCCCCATTCTGGAGTAGCAAACCGATTTACGCTTGATAATCAAGCCCAGCCACCCAACCAGTACAGCAACCCCCTTTTTGCCTGACAAAGTCACCAGGCGGCAGTCTCAGCTTCCTGTTCAGTGGAACCAGCGTGTCCCTTGCCACCTGTGGCAACCAAGCAAGACCTCTAAGCCAGCAGAACCCGAAGCTGTGGGGGTGGGAAGTTGAAACTTTACTGGTAGGTCATTAGAATAGTAACAGTGAAACAAGCTCCTCCCACTTCTACCCCTTGATTCCTGAAGTCTTTGGATATCTTTGCCTCCGGGAAAGAAACTTCACTACAAGTTAGTGGCTGCTTCAAAGCACGGCCTGCATCTCCCGGGACATTAGGGACATTACGCTAGCTTCACCAAGTGATTTCACCCAGCTGACACCAGAAGCAAATCTTCAAAAGTGCATTCCGCCATCCTTCAGGGTGATGGGAAATACAGCAGGACCGGTGAGTTCCAGACAGAGGCACTGACAACATCATGCTTTCGCGAGCCCACGGCCACACTTCGTTTGCTGTAAAATGAGGTAAAACCAAAACTAAAGATGTAGGATTACAAATATAAATAAGAGAGGAGCTAAGAATAATAATGGGACTGTATTAGAATGTGGGATTGGTGATAGAAGTGAGTTAAACCCTCACTCATTAGAACAGGAAAGGAAGCCGGTGGGTGTGGCTCATTTTGGTAAATCAAGAAATAGTAAAGGTGCCTGGGTGGCTCAGTCGGTTAAGTGGCTGACTCTTGATTTCAGCTCAGGTCATGATCTCACAGTTCATGAGGTCGAGCCCCACATTGGGCTCTGTGCTGACAGCATAGAGCCTGCTTAGGATTCTGTCTCTCTCTCTCTCTCTCTCTCTCTCTCAAAATAAATAAACTTAAAAAAATCGTAGCAAAAGCACATCACCGAGAGCTATGGAGGTAACTACTGGAAAAAAGAGCCCCAGATACGTAGTATTCATGTCTGGGGCGTTGTGAATAGTGGCAGTGAAGACTGAAATCTTCCTGTAACAGTAGATTTTAAAAGATCTTCATTATCTCTTAATTTTATTAAAGGAATATATACATTTAAAAGGAAAAATGATAAAATGAATATCCATCTGACTTGCCTGTCTCTTAAGGAAAGTATTCTTCTCCTATTATTTTTACATTTTTTTAATGTTTATTTTGAGAGAGAGAGCACGCAAGCACCAGTGGGGGAGGGGCAGAGAGAAGGAGAGACAGAATCCCAAGTAGGCTCCACTCCATCAGCACAGAGCCCCATGTGGGGCTCACACTCACTAACTGCAAGATCATGACCTGAACTGAGATCAAGAGTCATCAGACACTTAACCGACTGAGCCACCCAGGCACTATGGGAAAGTATTCTCGAAAACATCATCCATTCTACTCAATGTTTCGTATCCAAGCCACCAAAATGCTCAATCCCTCCATATGGGTCCCAAAGAAATTTGTTTCTGAAGAATGTACATATTTCCTTTGCGAGAGAATGAAAACTCTATTCCACAATGACTTTTCCTTTTGCCTTAATTGTCAAAAAACTGTAATGTTAAGCAGTCAACTGTGATGTTGCTTCAGTAAGAAGTGATTTTTCTCAGGTTCCTGACACCATTTTTTTTTTCTTTTACATTTATTCATTTTTGAGAGCATGAGCAGGGGAGGGGCAGAGAGAGAGGGAGACACAGATTCTGAAGCAGGCTCCAGGCTCTGAGCTGTCAGCACAGAGCCCGACGCGAGGCTCGAACTCACGAACTGCAAGACCGTGACCTGAGCCGAAGTCGGATGCTCAACTGACTGAGCCACCCAGGCGCCCCTGTTACTGTTTTCTATTCATTGCTCTTTGTTTCTCTTTTTGTCTTCCACTCTTTTCCCACCTTGTCTGGCTTTAACTCAGACTTTTTCTTTTTTTTTTTTAAGTTTGTTTATTTGTAAGTAATCTCTATGTGGGGCTTGAGCTCCCAATCCCAACAAGATTAGGAGTTGCATGCTCTTCTGACTGAGCCAGCCAGGCACCCCTTTAACTGAACCTTTTATATTATCCCATTTCTCTCTTCTCTTAGCATATCAATTATACTTTTGATTTAAAATTATTTTAAGTGCTTGCCCTTGAGTATACACTTACAGTGAATCCAAGTTCTCTTTAGAATAACAGCATAGCACCTCACGGGAGTGCAAGACCTTAGAATATTTCTGATTTCTCCCTCCCATCTCTGATAACATTGCTGTCATTCACTTATTGATAAGCTATAATTACCAAATGCATTGTTGCTATGATGATGATTATTTTTTGCTATGGTTATTTTAAACAAACTGTTATCTGTAAGATTAATTAAGAATATGACGGGGCGCCTGGGTGGCTTAGTCGGTTAAACATCCAACTCTGGATTTTGGCTCAGGTCATGATCTCACGGTTTGTGAGTTTGAGCCCCACATGGGGCTCTGCGCTGACAGTGCAGAACCTGCTTGGGATTCTCTCTCTCCCCCTCTCTCTGCCCCTCCTGCACTTTTCTCTCCCTCTCTCTCAAAATAGATAAATAAACTGAAAAACAAGAATATGAAAAAGAAGGGGTGCCTGGCTGATTCAGTCGGTGGAGCATGTGACTCTTTATCTTGGGGTTGTGAGTTCGAGCCCCACAATTTTTTTTAAGTTTTAAGAATGTGAAACAGCAATTTTTTTTTATCGTCATTTATTCCTTCTCTAATGCTCTCTTCTTAATGTAGATCTTAGTGTCTGACCTATGTCATTTTTCTTCTTTCTGAAGAATTTCTTTTAACATTTCTCACAAAGCAGGGCTACTGGCAACGAAGTTCCTCAATTTTTGTTTGTCTGAGAAGGTCTTTATTATTTCTTCTTTACTTTTGAAGGAAATGTAGCTAGATACAGTACTCTAAGTTTGTGGCTTTTTTCTTTCAACACGAATATCTTTCTTCACTCTCTTGCTTGCGTGGTTTCTGAGGAGAAATCCGATGTGATTCTATCTTTACTTCTTACTATGAAAGCTCTTTTTCTTTTTTCCTCCTCTGGTTTCTTTCCAGATTTTCTCTTTGTCTTTAATTTTCTCCAGTGAGAATGTGATATGCCCAGGAGGAGATTTTTTGTGTGTGTTTCTCCTGCCTGGTGTTCCCTGAGCTTCCTGGATCTGTGATTTGTTGTCTTTCGTTAATTTTTGAAATTATCAGTCGTTATTGCTGTAAATATTTTTTGTTCCTTTCTCTCTTCTCCTTCCGGTCTTCTCACTCTACATATGTTACACCTTTTGAAACAGTCACAGGATTTGTGGATATTGTGTTCTGTCATTTTCATTCACCCTTCTCTTCATATTTCAGTTTTGGAAGTTTCTCTTGACGTAACTTCAAGCTCATTGATTCTTTCCTTGGCCTTGCCCAGTCGGCTGATAAGCCCATCAAAGGCATTCTTCACTTGTGTTACAGCGTTCTTGATTTCACACATTTCCTTTACCTTCTCAGAGTTTACATCTCTTTGCTTACATTATCCCTCCATTCTTTCATATTGTCCACTTTTTCCATTAGAGCCATTAGCATAGTCATCATAGTTGTTTAAAATTCCCAATCTGATGGGGCGCCTGGGTGGCTCAGTCAGTTGAAGTCTGACTGTTGATTACAGCTCAGGTCATGATTCCAGGGTCATGGGATCAAGCCCTGTGTCAGGCTCCTCGCTAAGCATGGAGCCTGGTTAAGATCCTCTCTTTCTCCTTCTGCCCCTCTCCCCTGCTTGCACTCTCTTTCTCTCTTTAAAATAAAAAATAAAATAAAATAAGATGTGAAAAAATAAAAATTTCAATTCAATAATTCCAACATCTCTCCAGATCCAAGTCTAGCTCTGATGCTTGTTCTGTCTCTTCAAACTATGTGGTTTTTTTTTTTTGGTTTTTTTTTTTTTTTTTTTTTTGTCTTCTAGTATATCTTGTAATTTTTTTTAGGTTTATTTATTTTGAGAGAGAGCGAGCCAGCTGGGGAGGCGCAGAGAGAGAGAGGGAGATAGAGGATCCATAGGAGGCTCTGCGCTGACAGCAGAGAGCCCAATGTGGGGCTTGAACTCATGGACTGTGAGATCATGGCTTGAGCCGAAGTTGGACACTTGACTGGCTGAGCCACCCAGGCACCTCATAGTATGCCTTGTAATTTTTTGTTGAAATTTGGATATGATGTGTTGTGTAGAAGCAACTGAGGTAAACAGGCCTGTAGCATGAGATTTTGTTTATCTTGCCAGGGTTTAGTCCATGTTTATTGTTTGTTGCAGCCATAGGTGTCAGAGGCAAAATATTCCTCCGGTGCCCTTATTTTGTCTTCCTTGTTGTCTTTGGGTTTTCCTAGAAACTTATTATGATTATTATCATTATTATTATTATTATTTTTAATTTTTTTTCAACGTTTATTTATTTTTGGGACAGAGAGAGACAGAGCATGAACGGGGGAGGGGCAGAGAGAGAGGGAGACACAGAATCGGAAACAGGCTCCAGGCTCTGAGCCATCAGCCCAGAGCCCGACGCGGGGCTAGAACTCACGGACCGCGAGATCGTGACCTGGCTGAAGTCGGACGCTTAACCGACTGCGCCACCCAGGCGCCCCATATTATTATTATTTTTAAAGTAGACTTCATGCCCAGCATGGGACCCAATGTAGGGCTTGAACTCACGAACCTGAGATCAAGACCTAAGCTGAGATCAAGAGTCAGATGCTTAACCAACTTAGCCACACAGATGCCCCTAGACACTTCTTAAATTAGTTCTGAGATGGGCAATTCCTTCGCTTGTATCCCATTTTTACACAGGCCCCCACTGATGTGGTGGAAAGGTGTGGAGAGAGGGGAAGGCTAGAAGCAGCTAGAGTTAGGTATTTCTTTTCCTCCAGGTCTGTTAGGCTCTATTAAAATCCCAGCCGGTTTGGCATTTGGGGCTGTCTTAGTTTGTTTTGAGGGAAATCCCTGAAGAACAGAAAGCTCTGGGCAATACTTCAAAATGGCTGCTTCACCCTCTTCCTGTTGGGACCACAGGGGGATTTTTTCCATCTTTCTTCCTCATGAGAATCTGGTAGGGCTCCTGGAGGTTAAACTCACAAAGGTGCGGGGCCCCTTAAGATTGGACCTCTGCCCCCTGAACTCTTTAACCCTTGTCTACACTGGCCACACCAGCAATTCATCAATTACAGTTTAGCTTTTCCTCCCCTGGTAGTGGTTCAGACAGAGATTGATGCTCCAGTGGGTTGTGATTCTCTGTCTCTCCAATTTGGGGGCAGCCGTTTGTCCTGTGATCTCAGTTCTCTGATGGATCTAAGAAGAGTTCATTGATTTTTCAGCTTGTCAGCGACTTTCTCTTTTGTGCGGATGGCAGTGATGATTGCCAAGGCTGGACCAGGAAACCAGAAATCCAGGTACATTTGTAGTTGTAGGATTTTTTTTTTTTTTTTTTCCTTTCATTTTTAACGCTTTATCAATCATTTAAAATTTTTTCTATGATTCCACTCACTATGGCCATCTTTTTCTGTAGGTTTTAATCATATTCATTATAAAATACTTTTCTGTAACTTTTCTTATCTAGTATTATTTGCAGATCTATTTCCATTGACTGAATCTGGATTTTTTTTCTCGTGACTCAGTCACATTTGTCTGTTTCTTGGCATGTCTGGTATTTTTTATTGTATATCAGACATCATGGATGACAGGACACAGAGACTCTGGGTTCTGTTATAATTCTCTGAAGAGTGTTGAGTTTTGTTCTCCAGGGGGTTGAATTATTGGAACATCACCAAAACCTTGTGGAGGCTGGGCTTCTAAGTTTTACGAGGGTGGGTATTTTCTGATTTTGCCCTTAGTTCTAAGGCAAATCTCTTATTTCTAGAACATAGTCTTTATTACCAAGGTGTGATCCTTTTGGGGGTTAAAAGAAAAACTGAAGCGTTTACCAAGCTCCTCTGTCAGACTCCAAATTCTGTCTCCCCTGGAGCTAGCAGCAAATGAATCTCTTCTCAGCTTTTGGCCTTCCAGCTCTTTCTCTTTCCCTGGAATGCCTGGAATGCTGTGGGCAGTTCAGGCCAGCCACATATTTGAAGTTTATTGCTTTCAACTCCTCACTTGCAGAGGCTCCAAACTTCACTGTGTTGCCCCCTCAGTTTCCAGCTGCACTGTCCTTCCCAAACTCCATCCTCTGCCTTCTGCAGCCAATAGGACTGTGGCTTCCTGTTTGAGGTCCGGCTGACCAGAAGAGAGAGCTCAGGGGAAAAAGCAGCTCTTCTTTTTAAAAATAGTTTTATTGATTTACTTTGAGAGAAAGAGAGCATGTAAGCGGAGGAGGAGCAGAGAGAGGAGAGAGGGAGAGAGAGAGAGAGAGACAGGGAGAGAGAGAGAGACAGGGAGAGAGAGAGACCCAATCAGGCTCCTTGCTCTCAGCGCAGAGCTTGACACGGGTCTCCATCTCACAGTTGTGACTTGAGCCAGACTCAAGAGTTGGGTACTTAACCAACTGAACCACCCAGGCGCCCCAAGCAGCTCTTCTTTCAAGAGCTGCCTTCGTCCACTTTGCTTTCTGTTCTTCTCCGTTGTTTCCAGGTGGCTGTTTCATATATTCTGTCCACATTTCATAAAGCAGAAAGTCCTCTACCTTTGGATTTTTGAATATGTAATCCATATCATCTATTCCAGAAGCGAACTATTAAAATAAACAAGCATAGATAATTGGAGCGTAAGACCTACTGTAAAGGCGGACGATTACCTGACCTTAATTCAGAGGATGCCTTTCAAAGTCAGGGTGTACAAGCTCAGGCAAACTTGACGCAGGCCCCACCCCCACCAGCAGCGTGGTCTCTCGGGCATCACAGAGGACGCCCCGCCGCACGCCCCGCCCCCCTCGCCCGCTCGCGCCCGTTTCCATGGCGACGCGGCACCAGGCCGGGGCAGTGGAGCCACCAAGTGGGAGTGCAGCGACGGCAGAGGCGGCGGCAGAGGCGGCGGCAGCGGCGACATGAGGGCGGGGGTGGCGGCGGCCGGGCAGCGGC
Source organism: Leopardus geoffroyi (assembly GCF_018350155.1). Lineage (NCBI taxonomy): Eukaryota > Metazoa > Chordata > Mammalia > Carnivora > Felidae > Leopardus > Leopardus geoffroyi. The sequence goes on along the minus strand of NC_059339.1, from coordinate 27,289,068 downwards.
CCCCCAGCTCGGGGATCCCGGGCTCCCGGGGCACGTCGCGCCTGCGCCCGCCCGCCATCCTCCAGCCCGCGCAGCACAGCACGCAGGTTGGGCTCATCGAGGCGCAGAAGCGGGTCGTGGACCTGGAGAAGAGCCTGCAGTTCCTGGCAGCAGCAGCACTCGGAGACACTGGTCAAGCTCCACGAGGAGATCGAGCACCTTAAGCGGGAGAACAAGGGTGAGTCGGGGCGCCGCGGCCGCGAGTGAGGCGTCTTCCGCGGCCGGGGCCCGAGGGAGAGGCAGACCTGCCGCTCCCGGGTGCCTCCAGTACCGAAACGCTCGTGGACTCTAGAACACAAGGTTTAGAAACCCTTAAACAGGGTATAAGGAGGACACAGGGCAGCAAGCCCCACCCCGGGTCCTGCTACGTGGGTCTCGGACTCCCTGCCCCCTCCGCACCCCCTGCCTCCTCCGCACCCTGGGCCCCAAACCTGGGTCTTCGTGGGCGGGGTCGACGGGGCCGCCCCACCATCTGGTGGGGTGGTCTGGCTGTGTAGCGTTTCCCACAGTAAGCCGGGTCGCAGTCTCCTCTCTAGGCAAGTCGGGCCCGCCTGTTCTAAAAAAACTTTTATGGAAGTAAAAAGTGCGAGTGTACAGCTCAGTGATTTTCACAGACTAAACACAGATGGAGAGCCGACTTGCCATTCCCATCCAGCCCCTCCTTGGACACCTCCCCCTGCCCCCGCGTCTCCTCAGGGCAGGTCCTTCCTAACTTTGCCCCGCTGGTGGCTCCTCACCGCCGTGGGCCAGGCCTGAAGCAGAACTTAAGGCCTATCACGGTGGGACACTGCTGTCCTCTCTCTTCTCCCTTATGCTGTAGTTGGAACTCCTCCCCCCACATTCTTAGCCCTGTCTCAGTTTCTCCCCACCTTTCTCCTGTTGCCTTTACCTGAAGGGCTATTAGATCAAGGGATCAC